>NC_091114.1:2693030-2996060 GCF_024713975.1 Paralichthys olivaceus
TTATCATCAGGCAGGCTCATGCTTCAGGTTTCTACTGCTCTGTTTCACACATGCCTGCATCAGAAAAGGTTAAAAAGGATGTGAGTCATAAGTAACAGGAAACCAAGATGAGTCACAAGATTTGCAGATTCATGTCTTATGGTATCGCACTCATCTGACCAGATGGGTTGGGTTCAGACATACTTCATATTTTTTATTCCTCTGGGTGATAACATTGTGCTCAACTTCTGTCTGTAAATGCAGGGACTTTCACTTCTCCTTAACAAATGAGGAACCGGTTCAGACAGGTGTGCTGAGCTTGTGACATAGAACATTTCATAGGCTACAACAGATCCACCTTAAAAAAATCAATGACTTAGAGTCGCCATAGAGCATTCTTTATGTTTATTCTATAGCCACATTTACATGTTTGTGTCCGTTGTTCAGAGTTGGCTGTATCTGAAGGGCTCCTACATGAAATGTGACCGAAATATGGAGGTGGCCTTCATGGTCTGTGCTATCAACCCATCACTGGACCTACATACGGACAGCTCTGAGCTCCTGCAGCTGCAGCAGGTGAGCACCACCACTTTACTGTAACTCTGATCCTCCCCCAGGAAACCACAGCTTTCATTTTCACTTTATTTTTGTGGAAGTGGCCTAAATGTCAGAGAGGCCATGCTGTTATATATGACTTGATCTTTCATAGAAATTCTCACAATTACTTAGGTTTTATTGTGTTAAGACTGCTACACGGATGGAATTAATGTTGGGGGAAAAAACTATAAACCTTCTATAGTAATTGCAAGACTTAATTATCAAACCAGAATTGATTTTTTTTTCTGCACAGCTCTTAACTCTCAAAAATATCAAGTGCATTTTCATGATCTCCCCCCTTCTTGATGTTTTCTCTCAGAAACTCCTGTGGTTGCTGTATGAACGTGGTGACCTGGACAGGTGAGAAGGTTTAGAAGGAATGAGAGAAGATGAGTCTCTCAGACTCTTCCGATCTGTACACAATGCTTGACTGTGGCAAACATTTCACATGTTAATTTTTCTGAAGTCCACATGCTCACGTTGTCCATCACTTTCTACCAGGTATCCCATGGCTATGGGCACTTTGGCAGACCTTGAGGATCAGGACCCAATACCTGGCAAAGAGAACCCCCTGAAAATCCACCTCAAGGTAAGTCTGCAGTAAGACAAGGTTCTTGTTGGCTCTACCATTCAACAAAATGTCAAACTCTTTCTTCATAATATACCAACACAATAAGCAACATTTTGAACTTTAAAATATCCTGGACTTTAGTGAAAACAGTCATGAAGGACAATATCATACATGCATTTACCTAATCCACCATAAAGTGCTCAGCTCTTCTAGTCAAAATTTGAGCTGCGCGTTATTGTGTTGTGTTAATGTTTTATGGGTTTCCCCTCAAATTTAGAGAATAAGATATTGTTCTTTTCTGCCTCTAACATGACTGTGGATTTGTGAAGGGTGTGGGGGTGGTTCCCATTCCTCTTGTGTTTCTTCACACACTTGGAATCTTCAATAGGAAATCACACTCCCTGTCTTTTTCTGTGCGCTCTCTCCCTCTCAGGCCGTAAGCTCTGCCCAGAAGCACTACAACAACGAGCACATCTACCCCTACATGTACCTGGCTGGTTTCCACTATAGACACAAGGATGTGCGGGAGGCTCTGAGGTCCTGGGCCGAGGCAGCTCAGGTCATGCAGGAGTGAGTTCACGCTGCATTTACTCACTATGAGGCACAGGGAAGCGATGAGGGGAATCAGTTTCTCCATGTGCACAAGTTAGCAGAGTAGCATTGCCTATTTATAACACATGAGGTGATATTCTCAAAACTGGAGTAAAAAGTACATCATATTCCTAGACTTCAAAGCCACTGTTACTACACCAAAAACATGCAACTGGCAGATTGAGAAATAAAAGAAAACAGTATTTTACACTAAAACCAGTTCATCCCTCATCATGACACAAGCAGAAAAGGACTGACACATTAGATCTAGTCTAACATTATCACAGGCGTAGCTTGACTTAAGTCTTAACCAATTTAAAAGGAACACAAGGAGGTTAAAGTTTTGTCTGTTTCAACATGTGCAGAACATTGCTGGTGTTGACATCAGGGCTTTTTTACGCTGGAAACACTTCACTGAGTTATATTTCCCCTGGAGAACACAAGGTGGCAGTAAATACAAGCCTATACGTCCTGACTTCTGTTCTAACTGTATCAAAAATCTATGTAAATACCATCTTAGGTCAGAAATGTCCATATTAATGTCATGTGACAGTTATGTTTGAGTTCAGTCTTTTGTTTTTTTGGTTCTTTTGGTTTTGCTTGTAATGCGAACACCACCAGCTCCAGTTAATGTGACAGGGTGTGGTGGTCGAGCTAGTAGGTGTCCAGCGCTTCACCCTCTCTCTTTCTCTTTTTCGCTCCTCTTAAAAACACTGTTCATGAGCTGCAGCTAAAAATACCAACACTGACCCACCAGAACACGCATTCCCTCCTCATCTCTCAGCTTCCTTTTCCTGCTCGCCCTATTGTTCTTCAATTTCAGCCTTTCCCTCTGCACAATCTAAAGAAGGATATCTGTATGTGTGTGCGTGTGTTCATAACAGTGGATTCTTTGTATATATCTTGCTGCAAAGTTCACTATCATGTACAGACCAATGTGCAGTTTCCAACCCTGCTTCAGTAAGAATCTGAATCCTTCTCGGAATCTGAACCTCATGTGTTAGGATTTCTTTAATAATGGATAAATGAACAATCATCCAGTAAATACAAAATAAACTTGGCCTCTTAAACCATATTTTATCCACGTGCTGTTATTAAAAATCATTCTTCTCTTTCTTGCCTCTGCAGGTATAACTATTTCCGTGAGGACGAGGAGATCTATAAAGAGTTCTTTGACATTGCAAATGATGTTGTCCCCACTCTGCTGAAAGAGACCACTGCTGCAGACAGTCCTGGAGAGGGAGGAGAGGGGGGAGAAGGAGCTGACAAGGTGAGTTTTCCCAGCCAGGTATTACTTACTGATATTACACATACTATGCATATAGCTGCATTAGAGTTTATTTACAGCCGCATGATCTCCTTTTCTGTTTGTCAAAGGAAAGAAACCCTAAAAAGGATTTCCACCTGGTATTAACATGTGATCTGTGTTTGCACACGCTCTATAATCTCTTCAGTTCGCACCTGCAGCTGTTCTAATCTAAGGGGAGATTTACCCCTCACTGAAGTAACCAAAGTGTTTGTCACATAGAGATTAGTCAGTACCTGTGATGCAGAGTAACTGCCAGGTGGGACTGATGTGTGACCACATGGAAACAGTAACGTAACAGCAAAGGAGTCCGCTTGTGTTCAAGATGTTAAATCGTTTTTCACACACCAGAAAATATACAATGTTACATGTTCGCACATTTAACACAAGACAAGACATTTAAAATTTGGAGTGTGGGAAATTACAACGTCATGTTTTGACTCTTAACAGACAGAATGACAAAGTGAGAAAATAATCATAAGAAGCGATAATGCAAATAAAGGTTTTTGCAGCCCAACAATATTGTCAGACCTACATTTAAATAAACAACTAAATATGCTGCAATATATTACAGCCTGTGATTATATAGTGACTTCAGACATCAAAGCAAGTCTGACCTCCTCCAGTGATTTGTTCTACCAAGCAAGATCCTCCTGGTGTCATGTGGTGTTACTGAACTTAACATTGTCCTGATAACCAGCATTATATAGGTGTTTGAAGCTGTCTCAGTACACTCTGCTGCATTCACAGCTCTTAGCTGGAAAGTCCAGAGTGGTTACCTAAAAAACAACCACATCAGAACCATGAAAAATTATCTATATGATTTGAGAAGATACCCTGATACCTGCAGGTAAATTTGGTTATAATGACGGACACAAGTGAAATATAACAAAATGAAATGTAAATAACATGATCACAAGACTAGAATTGAAAAGAAATAGGTCAAACATTTTAAGGTAGCCTTTGATAAACTGTAAATAAGCAGAGGCATTTTACAAAACTGAAAAACTATTATAAACAAACTGTCAGACTCTGTTTAATTCAAATGAAATTTCTATACTTGTTTATTTATGTTGTATGAGATAACAGTTAAAGATACAGTGTGTAGGATTTAGTGATATCTAGCGGTGAAATTTCATGTTGCAGCTTAACACCCCTCACCTCACCCTCTCCTTCCAAAAGTGAAAAAGAAACTGTGGCAGCCTTTGATTGTCATAAAAACTCAAAAGGTGTTTAGCTTGTCCAGTCTTGGCTAATGTAAAAAACATGGCGGCCTCTGTAGAGAGGACCCCCTCAATATATATTGAAGTATTCAAATATACAGGGCCTTTTCTGGGGTGAAGAAAAATACAATTCATACAATTTAGATGAAATGAACTGGTGAAAACATCATGAGGATTATTCTACATTCAATTTCTGCCAATAGATCCCTTTCACCTAAATCTTACACACTGGACCTTAAAGTGTAGTAACCTGAAGTCACCTTGATAACCACAGATATTGCGTCTATGCACAGGTCCCAGATGTGCAGTCCATCCATTGTGCATGCGCTATAAACTATAAACATTTTTCTGTAATCAGATGCGGATAACACAACACCAAGGACTCCCAATACACAATGAGTCAAGACAGATGCACTGCAAAGCTTTGAGTGGCATTTGAATCAATGTGCTTCATTTCATTTGCTTCTTTCTCCTTTGCACTTTGTGTCTCTAAACCAACTTTGCATTTCCAGGAGCTCCCCAAACAAGCTGCAGCCTTCTCGGCACTCCAGGACCCAGAATGCTTTGCCCACCTGCTGCGTTTCTATGATGGCATCTGCAAATGGGAGGAGGGCAGTCCCACGCCGGTCCTTCATGTGGGCTGGGCCACCTACTTGGTTCAGTCCCTGAGCCGCTTTGATGCTCAGGTGAGGAACCCAGATTAGTTCTGTGTTTGAAGATCAAAATGAGAAGAGCCAACAGGGGTCCAAGCTGATGGTGCTCGCATACATGATGATGCTGGTTGGCTGAAAATAGGCTTGTGCTCTTCTTCCAAAGGTGCGTCAGAAGGTGTCCATCATCACCAAAGAGCCAGAGTCCCTGGACGATGACGACCAGTCCAGCGATGACCCCCGGGAGGGCCGCCGGCGAGGCCCCAGGAGGGAGTCCAGGCTGGAGGAGCAGAACTCATCTTCCCCTCCTGCTGCGCCCACCTCCCCATCCACCCTGCTCCCAGCAGCATCTCAGCCCAGGAAGGTGGGCGAGGGAGGCGGCCGCCGCCGCTCCTCACAGGGTCAGCGGAGCGGAGAAGCCGACGGCAAACCCAAGTCCCCCAGCCCAGATTCTGCATCCTCCCCGTTGTCCCAGCAGCAGGCGTCCCCCTCCCCGGTCGGCCCTGTTGTCGTCTTTCAGAGCGAGAAGATGAAGGGGATGAAGGAGCTGCTGCGTGCGGCCAAGGTGAACTCCAGCGCCATCAAGCTGCAGCTCACCGCCCAGTCACAGGTCCAGATGAAGAGACAGAAGAGCACCCCAGCAGGGGATTACTCCATGTCCTTCATGAAGCGGCAGCGCAAATCGCTCTAGACATGTTGATTGTTGTAGAGATTCTGTACGACATACTGTGAACAGCCGCACGGACGCCCGATCAACCTCGCTCTCGTTTGTGAAACTTTTTAGCTGTGTTTTCATCCAGAGGTCGTTTTCGGCGAACACCCTCATAGTTCCCAGGAATATATTTGACATGCAAAGATGTTCTGCAGTTAAATGTCACATATCAGGTTTGAACTGAAGGAATGGACTTTTCACTGTTTTTATTTAAAAAGAAATCCTCCCATTTTTGGGGAACTACCTGGTTGATCAGTTGTAACCTTCACTCATTAGTTTTGTGTTTTAATTGGCAGCCAATTGTACACTGACTATTAACTTCTCACTGACTTATACATGGGTGTTTGAAGCCAAAGTAACGACGAGGACCAGAATTCAACGTACAGATGTGTAAATATCAACTTGTACCATTAGGAACCTGTTCATAACTGAAGCCTTGGAAGTAATTAATTTAGGATAGTTACTGTGTAACATTGTCCACTTCTGCTCTATCGACAGCTTC
Source organism: Paralichthys olivaceus (assembly GCF_024713975.1). NCBI lineage: Eukaryota > Metazoa > Chordata > Actinopteri > Pleuronectiformes > Paralichthyidae > Paralichthys > Paralichthys olivaceus. The sequence goes on from NC_091114.1 coordinate 2,699,162, forward strand.
TTTCTTGCTAGCTCTTTGTTGCCTTACTTTGCTTTTGTTCTTTTCTAAAGTAGGTGGCCTTTAGTTTTGAGAATAGCTGAGTGAGGCCTATTTTTAATGATTAGAGAACACCAGGAAGACCATGCACTGTTGAGACAAAGTCACATTAGGTGGCCCTGCTACATCCTATTTGCTTGATGACTTGATGTGGTTTTTGTTCTTGTTTTGTATCTGCAAGTAATAAAGACCTGACGACAGAGTGTGATGATCTGCTGACTTACAATGACCTGGTTTTTCGAATATGATCTGATCTTTGTCTCAGTCACAAGTATTTAGCAAAGACAATGCGCTGAATCTCCTGCAGCGTAGTTCATGTGTGAAAGGCAAACTCTAGTCTATTCTCTAGAGATGCTCCGCAGGTCATGTCTGAAAACAACTAAGCTTCCATTGCAGAGCTGCTTCAGCTCAGACATGTTCTCTGGACGTCTGGTGTGAACGGCTCTGAGCTCATTCCACAGCTTCTCTCCTGGGTTAAGGTCTGGACTCTGACTGGATCACTTCAGAAGGTGGATTGTCTTTGTTTGGACTCATTCTGTAGTAGATTTACTTTAAAGTTCAGGGTCATTGTTCTGCTGTTTCACCGACTTCTGCTGCTCTTCAGCAGGTGACCAGCCTCCCTGACCTGATCCTGGAACATGAAGCTCCCTCCACTGAACTGTAGCTGCATGTTCTTATCAAAGTTTCATCAGTCCACTTAACATTCCCAGCAGTGTTGTAGAGAGTCAAGCAGATCTCTAGCGAACTTCAGATACAGTGATTTGTTTCTGGAGAGCAGCAGCTTCCTCTGTGTTATTCACTTTGCTCCACTTAAACCTTTAGCTGTTAGTTTTTATGTCACTAATGCTTTGTTGGGACTTCAGAGTCATCTGAGCTGGACCAACACGTCCATGGAGAGTAACCACAGAACTGAAATGCCTCCTTTAACACAGTTGGTCTGAATATGCACTGATGAATATCTAAACTCTTTGAGGTGACTAACACGTTCCTGCTTCTTGTAAATCAACAGGTCTTCAGAGTTTTCAAAGTTGCTCTAACATGCACTTCCGGTCAGCTTTCATTGGCCGGACTCCAGGTTTGATTGACTCCTGTCGGCCCAGAGGTTCGCATTCTTTTTCAGCCTACACTGAAGAGCAATACAATGGTGACAGTTGTGTGAACAATAAATGCAGATCATTCTTGTCACTGTATCAGGGCACAAGTTTGTAGGTGACCAGCTGAACAGTGTGGAGGCTGCACACTGTAAAAACAGGATGCTTCGGCCTGTACTGCAGTGGGAGGCATGTTGTTTTCTATATTCTGAAGGAGATCAGTGGTCCACCGATTTAGAGACCAGCTCTCTGCGGATGGGTCAACTTTAACCCAACAGGCCATTTGTATCAGTTCTCTGGGTTAACAAGAGCATCAATGAGAGGAGCGTGCATTCTTGTGGCAGCTGAGGGAGAGAAAAAACTGAAACGGAAACTTTACCGTTATGTCATTGAAGTTTTAGCGATGAGCTGCGGTTAGAGACTTAGCAGAGACGAACAGCAGTCCTGAGTGGATGGAACATACATTCAGTACAGCACAGTTTGTTTGCTTTCAAAAACCAATATGCACATATGTCCACAGATACACAACAAACACAATACATGACACAATAAAGCATGAATAACCAAGAAAACACAAAAGAACATGGGTCCACTTTGTGAGATAATAAAATATTCAGGTCAAAATTAAACTCAAAATTATCCCTTATATGTTTGAAGGTGTTCCACAGAAGCTTGACGTTAAGTTGCCAACCACGAGCAGATATTGGTGACCACCAGCGGATGTTAGGGATCAGTTGTGAACCTTTGTGCAATCAGGTGATCTGCTCTTCCATGGCAGGCCCACCACAGGCTGATCAGACCCTAACATCTGATCACGATTAAATCTTATCGAAGAGGATCAGGGCCACGTCGACATTTTCTCTAAAATTAAAAGTTTCTCTCTTTATTTGACTGACTACCATCAGAATTAGTGCTTATTCGTTTTTGGCTGATTTTAATTCCAGAATTCTACGGGAAAAGAGTCTTTATTTAAATTGTATTTCACAAAGACAGATTTAGAGTCAGAATTCTGATGTGGCCCTAATCCTCTTGATTTAAATCTTGATTTACCGTGAAAATTCATTAGCATTAAAGTTATGTCTGAATTCTAAATTGATTTTATTATTATTATGTCCAGAGTTTAATTTTAAGGTCTTGACCTTCTATGTAAAGTTCCTTGAGATAATGTATATTGTGATTTTACACTATACAAATAAAATTGAATTATTATTATGAAAGATAATACTATTACTTACATTAGGCCTATTATTGAATTCCATATTATTTAATTTATCACCAGGATTTTCTCTCCTGTGGAAAAATGTCAGAATCCAGCTTTTGTTTTCTTTTAAAAAACTCATGTGCTCTAATCCTCTTTTGATTTCTTATTATTATTCTTTTATTTCTTATGATTTAGTAGATTCTGAGTTTTAAGTTTGACTGATCGTTCTTCACTGCATCTTTTATCTTATATTTCACTTGGCCCTAGAATCTCGAGTGGATGTTTCTCTGTCTGGGGCTCAGGTGAACCTTGACACAGGCTCAGAGCACCAATGAGCGACTCGTTCTGAAATGTTTTACAGTGTAGGCTTGTCTCTGCTCATGCGTGACGTGACTCCAGCGCCGCTTCGGGAACTATTTGCGCGCAGACTCTCGTCGGTGATCGCGGAGTTGGCTCGGTCCTGTCGGGGATCACTCTGCCTCCCTCGTCCGACCTACGCACCAGCAATTAGCCAGCCCCAATTAGTTCCCATCAAGCAGCCAGACAGAGCGTGGTGTTCATGCGCTGTCATGTGTGAGTAGAGAGCGTCAGCCTCGCTGCAGCCCGAGGTGTCTCCAAGACATGGACAGGATAGGGGTGTCGTTCCTGGACCCCCTGGACGACTACGAGTTAATCCACCGGATCGGCTGCGGCACTTACGGAGATGTGTTCAAGGTGAGTGAGGAGATTTCACCTAAAACACCCACAGGGAGAGAAGCAGAGGGTTTCTGCAGGAGATCTCACTTCCTGTCATCAAGGTGCAGTGCAGCATGTCAGAGAAACACTGGGTTACGTTTGCCCTCCAGCAAATATAGCATATAGAGGATGGAGAACAGTGTTTGTGTGTGTGTACAGTGTCACCTTGTTGCATCAGTGTGCCACAGGTTTGTTTTCATGTTGTTGGGCAGTATTGTTCTCTCACGGTGCATTTTTGTGTCTTGGTGCATCTATTTGTCACAGCAGGGTGTGTGTTATTATCTGGAAAAACAGTTTCGAGGGAAATAAGCAGCAGGACTGACACTATGGCAAAATTGTAAAAAAAAAAAAAAAAAATTAAAATCTCAGCCATTGTATCTATGCCCTTTGTCGTCAGAGAGTGCATGCCATCTCTGTTCACTCGATGACTTTGGTGTCAGGATGCAAACATCCTGTGTTGTGAACCCGGCCCCGCTGCCTTCTGCATCCTGCATAAGAAAAACAAGAATTTGTATTGTTTAAATGTACACCCTAGACCGCAATGCTTGAGTTAATGTGAAGGTTCCGGGGCCCCTTTCTCCACCTCCACCTCCACCTCCCCCATGTCTTATTTAACTCTGTCCATGTGAACACAATAGAAACTTTTGTGTTGTAAGAAAACCTAACTCAGGATCATATTGGCTTTTTCAATCAAGCGCTGTCGTTCATAGACTATCAATCAATCGATCGATCGATCAATCCAATTTCATTTGTATAGCCCGTATTCACAAATCACAATTTGTCTCATAAGGCTTGTAGGAGAATGTAGAAACTTCGGAGAGAGCCACATGTGAGGGATCCCTCTCCCAGGATGGACAGAAGTGCAATAGATGCTGCATGTAACTGAACACATCAACAAAAAAACTATATTGACAACACTGATTTGAAGAAACAGTTGTTAACATCATGGAAAAGTGTGTCAATGTTTCAAGTATTCATACGTATATACAAATATCCGAGAGAGATGAAGGAGAGCAGGAATGACAATTGAATTGAGGAGGTATTGTCAGTGATGGTGGAGTATGTGAGTAGGCGTCTAGTGTGTCAAGCAGTCTTGTTGTAATCACACTCCAGGATAGTTAACATTAGGGCAGCTGTGGCTCAGGGGGAGAGGGGTCGTCCGCTAACCGAAAGGTTGGCAGTTCGATCCCATTCCGATGGGCACCCCAACTTGCCCCTGATGGTTGTGCTGTTCTCATGGAGAAAGTAATGTACTGCAAAGCACTTGGAGTGGTCATCAAGCCCCATATAAAGACAGACCAAAAAAACTACAAACAACAAGTGATACATTTGTAAAGCATCTCTAACTGAATCATGTCCAGGCTGTAATGGCAGCCGTGGTGAGGAGGTGGTTGGGTTGGATTGAGGTTGAAGAACACGGCCGTCACAGCAGAGGGAGACCAGGGCTCTCACACGGCCCCATCTCTCCTGACACCGCTTAGGTTGAGGTTTGTGAACAATGGTTTTGGTTAAATGTAGTTCCACAGGTTGTGTCTGACCTCACTGTGAACTGTATTCAACCAGACCAGAAGAGGAGTGTGAGCAGAGCCGTGTTTCATAAAGTTGAATAAGCTCGAGTCACCTCAGGTGGAGATTGATCTCTAACATCAGAGATTGTCTCTGAATATATTGTCTGCATCAATGTTTGTGACTTGACAAGTAAATGAACAATATAGTCATGGTGTTAAGAGAAAGCCGAATTTGGTTGCAACCACGTTTCCTACAACATTGCTGTTGCTGAAATATTCAGTTTCTAGTAGACATGTTTGTCGTTTTCACACACAGGGCTGAAAATGCAGGCGCGGGGGGGGGGGGCAAACCACGTCGGTGCGTTCACGTTGAAAAGCTCGACAGGACTACTTCCTGTTTATCGCGGCCAGGCGTTCCTGTTTCTCCTTCACTGTCTCTATATATTAACAGCAAATAGCCAAAATATATACTCACGGACTAAACAGCTGCCGCAGCTTCAGACACAACAGGAGATGGAACAGAGATTGGTTTTTAGATCATACAGGTTACAAACGTAATATCAGAGAGAGGTGGTGAATATCCTGGATCAGGGAGAGAGCAACTCACTGTTTTCTGCTCACAGTGTATATATTCTGTTAACATTGAATGTATTATCTCTATTTGATTCTGTTTTTTTGCTCTGCTCTCTTTGCTGCTGCAACACAGAAAATAAAGACTTATCTTATCTTATCTATTATCTTTTGTTTTCACCCCTGTGTTTGTTAGTTGGTTGGTTCGCTTGTTTCTAAGCAAGATTACACAAAAACAGCTGGATGGATTAGCACTAAACTTGGTGGAAGGATGTGGTATGGGTGAGGAAAGATCCTTTTACAGTGTGATATAGGGCATTTTCCAATATGGAACTGTTTTCCCAGTCAATAATTCATGGATCTTGATAAATCAGGCACATTTAGGTGACTGATGTTTGGTGCAGCCTGGTTTAAGGAGACTTTTGGTGGTGATATGCACAAGATGCACTTTTTTTTTTAAATATCTCAGATAAAAATAAAGTGATTTCCTTTTTTGCCAATTTTACTCAAAGAGGAATTAAAAGTTATATTTGTTGGGGACTTTTTCTTGCTGCATATTCATCTGCATTTTTTTTTTCTACTGCTTTTCCAGCTTTTTGTTTTACCACACAATCTTTCCCTTGAGAACTGCTTTCAGTTTGTTTTCAGTGGTTTGTTCATACCGTTCCAAACTGTGTACTTCATTTCCTGAAGCTGAACGTTCAGTTACTGCAGCAGCAGCAGCTCCTCACACATCTACACATCTACGTACAGACAGGTTGCGAGTAGAGAAATCATCAATCAGTCAGCTGCAGTGCCCTCTGTCATAGATTATTCAAGAGTGTGTGAGTGTACTGGAGAGATGATCAGCAGGCCACCAAGACCAGAGCATCTGATTCAATGAGCACTCAATGATCTGTTTCATATATTATATCTGTGGTTTTTGAAAGTTCTTTCAACAGCGACTTGTTCTGATTTGATTTGAGACTTGTCTTTAAAAATGTAGCAGTGGTAGACGTTCAGGGGATGTTTTGGGTTGCACTGCTGTAAATGTCGTACAGTCTCCAGCGAGACTGTGTGAGGTCTAAATCTGAAGTGATATCACCGGAGTCAGTGTGGGTTTGACAAAAAAAAAGGAAAATCTGTGTGTGTGGCTCTGCTGCAGGCGACTGCCTACATGACCTGCCACTTTCATAGCACGCCACGAAATCTGTGTCCAGGCGGCGGGGGGTTAAAACTGTATTGTGGGCAGTGTAGACAATACCTGTGGTTCTGCTGCGTCATTATTCATTCTTCAGTTATCCATCACGAGTCCCACAGTGTTACAGGAGGGCAGAGCGGACTCTGTAAAGGTTCTATATACCAAATTAGAAACATTAATTCAAACGTCAACGACTTATTTGTTATAAAACTAAGGTATAGTGGAGAAATGTCATCCTGAGCAGAGAATAAAGTCATCTTCGTTTGTTCCCAAGGTTAGAAAGTGAGATACCAGAGTCCAGTGCATTGTTCTGTCTCCCAACAGTGAATGACCCTCAAGATGAGTATATTTATTGTCAGTATAAATATAATTAAAAGTATAGCATTCATTTAAACCCCTGGTATTAATCCAGGGGAGAGACAATCCAGATTAAGCGTCTAAATGTCTGACTGACAGCTGATGAGGACAAATTTAACCCAAAAATGCTGGAAACAAATATGAGCAATATTCAGCTGACTGTGACGTTGGAATTCTTCTTCTGTCCATCTGCTGTGAATGGGAAACAGTACTGCAGTCAGGACAATCGCACATTATCAGTGCTGCCGTTCGTGGGTTCGGTAGAGCTGCAACCACAGGAGTCAAGGGTGAAACCTCTGGACATGTGACTGTGTGGGCCTTCACTGGACTCTTATTACACTGCTGTTATTCAGAGGAAACTCGGTTCAGAGCTCATGTGTATGAGCCTCGTATTAATCCTGATCTGTGTCCTCCTGTGGCTCCAAACAGCCAAAGCTCAATCTGTTCTATTTTTAAAGTGAAATTCAGTTAGTTTGAATTAGTCAGGGCATTGGGGATTTTTTTTCTAACTCCAACCAGAGCGAAATCTAAGAGTAAAATCAGCATTTCAACAAGTTAGTAAGTATTCGATTATGCTTTTATGCCCCTAAAAGCCACATTTAAGTGATTATGTGCTCGAAACAGGGTGTATGTGCAGGGTTTAAAAGAATCCTCCAGCAAAGGCAGATTTTGTCATGACCCTGGGGAACTCTGCAAACGGGCAGATAAAAAAACAATCTGGAATAAAACTCAGAGACCAAGACTCACCGACTATTACTCTGCATCACATCCTCCTCGGAACGTCCAGTTTCCTGAGTCGTTTGGACTCGGTGTGTTCATGTGCCATGAAGTTAGAATGAAGGAAAAAAAAACGGGTTGTTTTTATGTGTTTAGCACATTTAAAAAACACTTTGCCAATATTTGCATTATGACAAAGAGCAAAGTGACACAAGGAACATTGGACGAGTTCACATTAAACTTTACTGTTAAGAGCTTTTTAAATTATGTTAATTCAATTACAAGTGATGATGTCAGCAACTCCACAACTCACACGTCAAAATTCTCGTAGACTTCCCGAGTGGTTCTTCTGGCGTTAATGTGAATTTTCCCGGTCTCAACAAATTTTTCCTGATTATTCAGACACGACATGAAGTCACAATTGGTCACTAGTAAGGGCCAACTGCAAAAATCCTGATGCTGCAGTTCCCATAATGCAACTTGATAGCTGGTAAATTTCTTTCAAACTGGGAAATAAGGGGTAATCTGAGATTTCACAGTAATTTTGTCAGATGTGGAACTGCTCGACAGTTATTGTTTGAACACCACTGACCAGGACAGGTTAGCCAATATTCATGTGAAAAATATGCAAAGTCCGTCTTTAACAAGAGAGACTGGATTTCACATCATTTGGTGGACCTGGAGCTTTTAAATGACAAGTGTTGACAACAGCTGTCAACAGCTCCTGGCGAGTGGCACAATGTGTTTGCTATTCACTATTCTCCTGATACTTTCACACAGAACCGAAAGGCATGACTATGTGCTAATTTAAGTTTCGCCATGTATTAGACAATGTGGTCGTGCAGTGCCAAGTAGATTTGAACAAGGTTTTTTTTTAACACACACACCGTAATCCTGCTGTTATTATATTTCAATATGAATTGGACTTAAAAAGTGAGACACAAAAACAGAAACTTGAGAAAAGTTAGAGGGTTTTATTGCAAAACTTGAATGAATGGTGAACATGAAGCACACGCACACAGATATAAGTACAACACGCACGGAGGAGAACAGAGATGGCTTCTCGACCGTTAAAGTTGACTTGGATGCTCTGGTGGAGTCTGGTTGAATAAGCTGGGTGGGTTGAATCACTGTCCTGCAGGTGAGTTACCATGAGGCAGGAGATTGAAAACCTCACACACAAAGACACACTGGGGATGAACGACACACTAAATGACAGGGACAATACTGAAGCATAAGGAAACAGGGATCTATAGATTCGAAGAGATCAGTCTTTGTTTCATCAGTCCACTAAACATTTTTCCTATTCACCCGCAAACCCCTCAGATCAACTTATCTGTGTTGACTCCTCGAAGACGCAATCTGAGAGGTGTCTTCTGAATAGGCTGCTGGCAGGCTAAATAGCTAGACAGATTGGTAACAAATACATCCAATCAGAATGCAGGATAGGGTGAAAGCGGTATAAAAAGAGACCTGGAAGAGGAATACATAACAGTCGACTGCAAGACTCCTGATCACAAGACAGCAAGTTGTGTATCTGATTATAATTTGAAAGTGGTGCCATCTGAATTTGGCACGACACACCCCTTTGGTATGCTTTTATTGACTTGACTCCAGGTTTGATAAATCCTGACTCCTGTTAGCTTTAGTCAATGTCATTAAACCAGAACTTCATGCACATTTTCAAATCTACACTGTAGGGCTTGGAAATGACCCGAAACCGACATTTATAACCTGAATCTTGCTCATGTCGGTTAATTTTGGTTAATTTTCATTTCCCCAATGTGTGCATTCACAAAGTGTTGGGTTTCAGTGACGTCCATTTTGCAGCGGCCGCCCCGCTACACACAACACGACGAGACGTGACGCGCACAGCACACACATGCACAAACTCCTGCAGACAGGAGAGAAGGTCTTCCCACAGATTACGACGCAACGCAGGGTTTTAACGTCATTGTTGAGGAAGCAGCAATGCCCCGCTTAACCGTGAACACATAAATATGAATTCATTCATATAAAAATCATTTGTAAGTGTGAGTGATTAAAAAATTTGAGTCGATTGGCTGAGTAATGTGTCTCATGCATGGGGTTGGTGGGGGGTGTCATTCATTGATTGTAATTGAGGTCAAACTTTGAAATAACCGTGACATTGATTTGAAGTCATATCGCCCAGAGTGTGAATGTTGAATGTGTGAACTGATTTGATTTCAGTTGTCAAAGGTCAAAGTCACTTTGCAGAATTACAGCTTGACAACAGACTGTGCATTATTTCTGGTTCAGTGATCGAAATGCAATACCGTTCCTGCTTCCTTCCTCCACTTTAGGACATAAGCAGCTGTTATTTCAGGCTCCACTAAATGAAAACCATGTCAGAGAAGTTACTATCACCGTAGTCACAGGAAGTCCTGTGGTAGAACAGGAAAGAAAACAGGAAGTGAGTGCAGCCCTGCCACAGGTGGAGTTGTGGCGTGATCCTATTGGCTGCCGCCTCGTTTGTTTTGAATGCCTGGAGTGAGAAGCGGCGCATGAGACGTCAGAGCAGCGAATGGGGATGACTGATGTTCCCAGGAAGAATTGAGGAAGCTGAAAACATGTTGTAGCTGATTTGAAACAACATCCACCATCAACTCTGCTCTACTGCTATGAAATAGGTCACGTTTGAACCGGTTTGACTTTATGTGATGTAAAGTGTTTTAAATGACATTTACACCTCAGGAGCCCCTGAAGTCTCAAAGGATGAAATATTTTTCTCTTTGTTATCTTGTGGGAACAAGATTCAATTCAATTTTGTTGTATAGCGCCAAATCATAATATACATTATCTCAAGGCACTTTACATAGAAGGTCAAGACCTTGAGATCCTATTAAATATAGTTCCCAGTTCCCACAATGAGCAAGCAGTTTGGCGACTGTGGAGGAAAAACTCCCTCATTAACAGGGAGAAACCTCTAGCAGAACCAGGCTCAATGCGGAATGTGCATTCCAATCATGAAAAACACAGTTTGATGCAGGTGTGGTGCTTGATGTTCAAGGGGAGCACTAAACTAATGGAATTAGATGAGAAACATTGATGTGGTTTCCACGGGGACTGGCTGGACCAGCATCGCTTTCTGTAGCAGCTCGATGAAGTTCATCTATTTGATTTTGTCAATATATCAGCCTGTTTATGGAGGATATCCAGAAGATGCAGGTAAAAATGGGGATTCAACTTCAAACCCTATTTATCATTGTTTTGGAATGACCTCAACATCTGGTTATTTAGCTCCCTGATTATTTATATATAAAACCAATCCACGTCCCCAAAATGGGTTTGGATACAAGGATCGGGTCACTGTAGGGTAGAATGTATATGAATATATTTATTATGTATATTTTTCATCCCTTCCAGGCCCGTAACATCAGGACATCTGAACTGGCCGCTATCAAAATTGTCAAGCTGGACCCAGGTATGTTAACCGTTCCAAGTTAAAACAACACGCTCACAATTGACTCTCAGCAAAACAGCAGTTCCAGGTTGTTACTGTGGCTCTGAAATCTTTTGTGACGATCATACTGCGAGACACCAGACCAAAAATAACCGGGCAGACACCGGCTGACTCAGACAGTGTTAGACCCTGTAAACATATATACTCATAAATACCCCCATTGACTGTGGTACAGTTGGGACCACTTAACAATACAATAGAAATACAAAGACAATATATTCAAGACATGTCTTTGGTTGGATGTTGCACAACAGGTGAAGCATTCATCACACATTCATTCACTCTGGGCAGGACGGCAAACGTCCACATGGGACGATACTTTTAAGGGTTTTTTCCAATTTATGCCCTAAAAGAGGAACAGGGATTTGTCCCAATAAGTTAGGCTGTTTAAACATCAAGAGGGGAAAGTTTCACAGCCACTGTGGACACAAAGAAAAAAATTACAGCAACTAATAATTCTCGTAAAGTACTTACTGATAATCATCACATGGTGAAACCAGGTCAAATAAGAATTTAAACTAACAAATAATATGTTAAAGTGAAAAAATGATCGATAAATATAATGTAAATAGTTATCGTAAGGAACGATTCAGTTTTTGTATTATTATGTTAAATAGAATGCAAAAAACCTTTGTAAAATTATTGTAAATTCAAAACACAACTATAAAATAATAAAGGCAGTGTAGGCACTCTAAAGGATACTTGCCAAAGATTTCAGGGAAAAAACATTGTGAGGAAACATATCCTTACAAATATTTGGTGTGTCAAAGTTTGAAAACCATTTAACAAATGAGACTTGTTTAAACACATTGTTCTGGATTTAAAAATGAAAATTAAATGAATTTTTAGAAGCTTTACACGTGAAAAATGATAATGGTCATATTACTATTAATACTACTACTACTACTACTCCTAATAATAATGTTACTACTTCTCCTAGTAATAATAATCCTAATAATAATAACAATGATAATATTAGGGATAATAACTTTGATTTACATGGCACCATTTCAACCTGCCCATGACCACTTAACAGAGTTAGGAAATGAGAATAAAAAATAAAACAAATTGCATAATGTCAGATGAATAATACTCATGCACAGGTCCTCGTACCCTATGGTTTACTGTCCTGTCATTTTCTGTCCAGCTATGTGAACTAAGAAACCGCTCTCTTCGCTGTCTGTGTGTTAAGGTGATGACATCACGTCCATCCAGCAGGAGATTACCATGATGAAGGAGTGCAAGCACAAAAACATTGTGGCCTACTTCGGCAGCTACCACAGGTACTGCGTGTTTTCTGCATGTTCACTTCACATGTGGGGGATTCCTGGGACTGTTGGTGGACTTAAATATGTGGAATTTGACCATTATATTCCCCACACTGCTGCTGGATTCCTCTCCCACTCATTCCAGCGTTTAGTTAGACTTTTGTCCAAACAGCTTGTGAATGATACTACATGTTTCTACGGGAGTGAGGATTTAGCTTCAGAATATTAGGGAGTGCCGTCTTGTGAGTACTTTAATACTCAATACTCCCATGTTGCTCTTCACAGTCCCAGTAGAACTGCGTCTTAATCCCAGATGATAAGCAGAGAGCGGGTCAAATACCGAGATAACAGACATGTGTCTCTTTCCAGGAACACCAAGCTGTGGATCTGCATGGAGTACTGTGGAGGAGGGTCACTTCAGGATATTTACCATGGTACAAATACAAATATATGTGAACATTTCTGAGTGTAGGTCTTGTATTGCAGCCAATTTAGTACCACCTGCAACATATAGACGATGTGTGTGTGTACTTGTGCAGATATCTTTGTGATTTTGAACCTTGACCTTATAGAGTGAAGATGAATATTTTGGTCTGAACCACTTTCAGTGAGCTGTTTCAGAGTTAAGACTTGCCCTTAGTGTTAGGTTTAGGTTTAGCCACTGAGTTGTGATGGTTAATGTTAGTGTAGGGGAATGTGTTATACCAATGAATGTCCTCACTGAGATACAAGTACAAGGTTTGTGTGTGTGTATATATATATATATATATATATTTATGTATGTATGTTTTTAAGAAACACTGGACATGTTTTTGTTTCTCACACAGAACAAACTGTAAAGGATTTAAATAATTAATTATATATATATATGACTTTATATGTGTTTGCTCAGTACGAGTGAACACCTCCTGTCATCCTGATTGGAGCCATGTGGTTCTTCTGTTGCTAACCTTAAACACACACAAGATGAATGGGAATTTTAAAGGCTCTATAATTTATTATTTTAATCATACGTGTTGTTAGCGGTGAAAAAGTGAATGTGCGCTTCCTGTTATGTGAAAATGGCAACAAACAAGTTGGAAGAAAATGGCTGCCACCAGCCGCCAATATTAACTCTAAGCTAGCTCATTTAAAAGATCACTGCACTGATTCTGAAGATTAGTATGACTGATGTTATGAGTTTGATGATGTCCGTCCTCTTGAGTCTGAGCTGTTAATCAAACTGTTCTTCGCAGTGACGGGCCCACTGAGGGAGAAACAGATTGCATACGTGTGCAGAGAAACCCTGCAGGTAAGGCTTTTAGAGTGAAAGGCTGCTTGTTGTTTTTGGAGCATTGTGAAGACTCTAAGACAGTGAGTCATGTGTTTTTCCCAGCAACAGAAAGGCTAAATAGTATTTAAACTCGCCAGACCACTAAATATACTGTGGAGGTAACTGCTGCTGCTGCAGCGTCGCAGAGTCAAGAGCAGAAGATACACACTTTGTCAGCGGGGTGACCTTCTGCTCACTTCAACGCAACAACACAAGCTGATTCTGAATTTAAAAGATTAGGACTCAGAGAAGCGGGGTTTTTCGCATTCGCACATAATCTATACCGAGTGATTTCAGAGCCGAGCGGTTCACTGCTGTTGGCGTCATCAGGGCCATGGTGCACAGAGAAGAGGGAACAAACAGGCCGCAAACTGAGAAGTGGTTCTTCTTACTGTTGTGTTGCTGCAGTTTTGACCTCTTGGTACATGAACATTCTTGTGTTCTTTTAGATTTTCATGCTATTTTATTATTGTTGTATCAGCTACACTCTTCCTTTTCAACATATTTTGTTGTTTAGTCACCACTATACATTCCTTAAAGTATTTAATACGTAATATAACATTTCATTAATGTTATATTACATATGATACATTAATATTATATTATATTAGTGTTTGTTTTGAGCAAAACCAAAACTGAAATGTTATGTAAATCATCAAATATAATCAGTAATAATGATCATATTTGTCATAATTTATTGATAAGTATCATTAATGCACCATAATACAGGATACAGGTGAGATGAATGGTTTAACACTAAAAGTTCTGTCTAGTTTACAACAAATAAACCTTAAGATAAATAAAATCTAATGATTTACCTGGTTTTCAATATAATTCTCGTAGCTGAGCCACATTACTGTCATCATGCTGTTCTGTGACTCGGTGTTGTAAATCACTTCTTCTAATAATGGATCTTTTTCATCACTCTGACGAAGCTAATGCAGTTCTTTATTCAGGTATTTCACTTGATAGATAATGTAAAAAATGTTAAATGTTCAAAATGTTATGTTTTGGATTACAAATTAATTAAATTTCCATCTAATGAAGTGTGTAGGTAGTGAGAGTAAATCATATAACTCAAAAGGGATTTTATTCAATAAAGTTAAACCTATACATACAAAAACACACAATTTATTTAATTATTGCGTGCATCTATAGATGGTCTCATTTTAAGACCTTATACTTTTCATCGAATTTAAATATTGTCGCCTGTGGGGCATATTGTTAATAACAAATCAATCATATTAATCAATCTACCTGAGAAACCCTGACACAGGACATCAGGACCTCAGAACCTTGTTTTTTTACCACAGAAAACTGGTCACTCTGGCCATAATGGTGGACAGCTTTAGAACACCTTATAGTACAATATGTATTTATATTTATGCTACTTTTGTACTATTTTTCAGGGCTTGTATCACCTGCATGAAACTGGCAAAATGCATAGAGACATAAAGGTAAAGCATTTTTTTTTAAATCACCATCCAGGTGTTACTTTATAATTGCGGTCATAAAATATTACACTGTTGGTTGTCATGTGAACAGATGCTCACTTTACGATTGGTGTTCTCTCTGCAGGGAGCCAACATCCTCCTGACAGAGAGAGGAGACGTGAAACTGGGTCAGTGTTGAATTGCATCCGGCACACATCTGCAGCCCCTACTTAACTGCTGCGACCCATCAAGTGGGCGTAAACAGGCCATCGGTGTAACAATGTCTGTCTCTTCTGTGTCCAGCTGATTTTGGAGTGGCTGCAGAGATCAGCGCCTCGGTGGCCAAAAGGAAGTCTTTTATAGGAACGCCCTACTGGTAAGACGCAGCTGACCTCTGTCCGTTTACAGTAGCAGTGACCCAGTGAGTGAGACGGTATGATTTGAGTGAGGGATGCAGCTGACCGGTTTTTTTTTTTTTGCCAATATCCTTTTTTTATTATATCTGACAATATCTATGGCCAAATGTACAAAGTACACAGAATTCACCACTCAGGTGCAGGTAAACAGGTAATCTTCAAGTTGTATGCAGCGTATGCAGACATGCAGTATAGCAACACATTCTGTTTCTGTACTCACTGCTATATGTAATAAGGATAAGATTCATTGGTTAAAAACCATGTTGTGGTATAAAAACTGTACGAACAGATGGGAAACAGTTATAGACAAGGGCGGATTTCCCGGGGGGGGGAACAGGGTCCGGACCCACCCCCCATCCAGAGAGTTGTCCCTCTCAAAATCATTGCACACATAAGCAATGACAATGTTAAATTGTGATACAATATGTACTGAATGTATGTACTCACAGTGACTTGGTCCACTGTGCACCGCTCCCCCTCCTGCGTCACACACATGCTCTCGCTCTCTCTCTCTCTCTCTCTCTCTCTCAGCGACAAAAAAGCAAAGGTTGTGTCAGACACTTTAATTCAATCACTCAATAGAATAAAACACATTAGTCAGACCTCATATTGTTTGTTTCGCGTCACAGTTGAATCTTGAATCTAACCCGGGCCACCTTATACGTGCAGCTGCATCTTCTATTGCACGAGGTCAATCCACAAATAAAATGTTCTTAACTCTTGTAAAAAATGTAAAAATGTCAGATGTGTATAAATGTTTTACAGAGTGCTCGGTTACGTTATAAATGAAGGTTGTCATATAAAAATGCGTGATCTTTTATAGATGATAATGAATAGTATATAAATATATAAATATATACGAACAGAAAAATGCTTGGGCTATGTACAGCATCTAACTTGTGCACTGTGGAAATACGTGACACCTATGGTTTTTTTTAATTTAGATCCATACTGGTGTTGGAATTGTTATGTATCCATCCATTCTATATTGCTTAACCTTTGACGGTCACCGGGGGCTGGACCCACTGTATAAGTGTTTTAGATATATAAACATATACAAACATAACATTTCTATAATGCAGTATTTTGCCCTGTGGCCTCACAGCAAGAAGGTTCTGGGTTCAAGCTGGCTGCACAGTGTGGAGTTTGCATGTTCTCCTCGTGCCTATGTGGGTTTCCTCTGGATGTTATGAATATTATAATCCCCCAGTCTGAAGACATGATTAAATGGAGACTCAAGATTCTAAACTTTAAATTGTGTGGATCTGTCAATATGAATGACTCACACACACGTGCATACACACACAAACACACAGTCATTTATTTAGACTCAATCGTCTAAACGTCTTGCTCCTAGAGTGTAGATTAATCCTTTACTGAAAGTAGTCCCCAAAAAGTGTTTTTTCCTCCTAAAGCCAGTTGAACACATTGAAATGATATTATAGAATAAACAACATTATATTGGAAGTTCACCACAGTGGCCATGTAAATCATATCCAATGTACCCTTCCTCTTATGTCTCCTCTTCCCTGCGAATCGTCTGTCCAGGATGGCTCCAGAGGTGGCTGCGGTGGAAAAGAAGGGGGGCTACAACCACCTGTGCGATATCTGGGCCGTCGGAATCACTGCCATCGAGCTGGCCGAGCTCCAACCGCCCATGTTTGACCTTCACCCAATGCGGTGAGTCAGGACAGAGGGACTGGAGCCCAGACGGATCTAATGAACTCTGCCTCGTGTCAGAGCAGAGAGATAAACAGTAGAGGCGTGTGTTATGTAACATTTCATTCCTGGACAGTCACTGCCTATAAACCATTGAGACCTTACACAGTGCGGTGACATTTAAAACAATGTTTCAGAGCACTGATGTTGATGTCCAAGAGCAACTTCCAGCCTCCAAGACTAAAGGATAAATCCAAGTGGTGAGTTGGACTGCCGGTGTTCCTCTGAAATCATTTAGTATTGAAACCAAAGAGAAGATCATTAACATATAAAAATGGATTCACACTGTGCCCCTTTGCTTCTCCTCTGTGCAGGTCTGCGGGTTTCCAAAGCTTTGTGAAAATGGCTCTCATTAAAAATCCTCGTAAAAGGCCCTCAGCTGAGACGCTGCTGCAGGTTGGCTTCTTCTTTGTGGTTCTTATTAATGGAAAGTGGTTAACTCGGCATTATCTTAAAGGCGCTTTCAAATAAGTTCTTAAATGCATTTTTTTTGTTATGGTTCTGCTTTACCTCATGGTTATACAGCTCACTAAATTCTTACTGGTTCGTAGAGAAACTGGAATACAGCATTCCAACATGAACAGCTGACTCACTCAGAGCAGATGTCATGTGTTCGGGCGTAACAATGGTGGACAGATAGATGCATGATAATAATATTGAAAGAGAAAAGCATCAGAGAGGTGATGAATACCCTGCTCTTTACAATCAGACAATCCTAACTTTTATATATTGTTATAATGCGATTTCATAATGATGCCGGTGATTGATTAATCTAAACAAGCTGTAGATCGTGTCTATTATCTTAGTGGTTGACTGCATTATCACACTTACATGGCGTCATAGATAGATAGATAGATTACTTTATTCATCCCCAAAGGGAAATTAGGTCGTCATAGCAGTCCGGGGTTTGGATACATTAAAAATACAATAGAATAAGATGATGACCTCATTAACAGCCATATGATCATTGGTTGTTTTTCTTATTTCATGGTGGATTCTTGGAGATATCTTGGGAAAGGTCTGGAACCAGCTAAGTCTAATATACGTGCAAAGACTGACCACTAATTATAGCTTTATTTATTATATCATATTATATCTATATATATTATATTATTATATTTGACTGTTTTTCAGTGCCATTTTACACGGCTCTCTGTGATCAAAGCTTCCTAATAGTGTCTAAGGCTGTGATCTATACTTTTTTTCCTCCAGCATCCATTTGTGACACAGCTACTAACCCGTAACCTTGTGATTGAGCTTCTGGACATGGCCAACAACCCTGAGCTCCACTCTACCCACACTCACAGCCTGGACGACACGGAACTGGAGGTCAGTGCAAGGAAGGAGTCATAACTGACACCACAGAGGGCCAGAAACAAATTCATAGACTGAGGAACAGATGATATTTATTATTTACAATATTTTAGATGGAAGAAAATAGAAAAGAAACAGATTGAGTCTGTTTCATGGGGAATAATGTTTTTTTTTTTCTGGTGCGTCACATAAATGTTCTGTTGACAGATTGGGGAAATGGCTCCTGACAAGATTCAGTCAGCCGGGAAACACCTGCCTGTAGAGAGGACCCTGTCTGAAGAGCAATGTGAGGACACACACACACACACACACACACTGACCGAACAACAAAGACATTCCACACTTTTTTGGCAGAAATGTGCACAAGTTGGGTTGAAAATACATTTATTACATTATATTTCATTAAGTGACAGCAATTAAACAACAGCAAGAATCATGTAAGTACAATGAGTCTTCAAAAAAGCCAAACTACAAAGTGCTACATGTAAGTGCAATATATAAGTGCAACTAAATGTAATTGGTTTTTCTTCTTATAATTTGTTTTTCTTTATATAAACACACAGTTGACAATGGTTATTAGACGTCTTCTTCACCAAGGTGTAGTCGGAAGAGATGTGTCTTTTAGACTTTCTGCTGTCCTGATGTCAATGGGGAGCTCGTTCCACCATTTAGGAGCCAGGACAGCAAATAGTCTGGATTTTGTTGTGTGGCTAGCTGTCCCTCGGAGTGAGGGAACGGCACGCCGATTGGTCGATGCAGAGCGGAGTAGGACCTGCTGGGGTGTACAGTTTAACTCATGTTCTGGATATAGACTGGGACTGATCTGTTCACAGCACGGTACACAAGTACTAGTGTCTTGAAGCAGCTGCGGCCAGCCACTGGTAACCAGTGAAGGGAGCAGAGGAGCGATGTGGTGTGAGTGAACTTAGGTCAGTTGAAGACCAGTTGAGCTGCTGCATTCTGGATGAGCTGGCACTTTATATGCCAAACCTATTGCATTCACATCTGTAAGACATCATCGTGATGAGATCAATATTCAAGTGAACGTCTCACTTCCCGAAAGCAAGTGCATTTTATATGTGAGATATTCCTTTAACCCACACGTTTACTTGTGTATTGTTTGTGTGTTTTGTGTTAAACGTTGTACAGTAACAGTCACTGCGTGTGGCTGGGCTTGTGACTGTATGCGTGCATATGGAGATATACTGTATGCCGGTTGTACTTGCTGATGAGTCGCCTCATTGTCCGGCACGACCCCCAGTATTCAGCGCTGTAATCTCCATAATATGAACGAGGACAAAAGCCTCTCAGTCAGCCTGCTGGTGGCTGCCCTTCCTTCTGTATCCCGTCCACACATGTGGGATGGAGGTTGCGTCAGACGATGGCACAGCGAACATGCCACTGGTGTGTGACAGACAGTGGCACCTCTGTCACACACACACTGGAGCGAGAGTGACTTCACACTGCTGAACTACCAATAGGCTTCTTGTGGCCCAAGTGTTTCGCACGTGATAGTCTGGTTTCACAATTGGTATAGTTCCATATCAAAATACAACTTAGTGTCGACCTATACTTCCCTTTCACACAGCGTGTTTATTCATGTTCAGGCACACAAGCCACAAACACGTTTAACACCTGCACTTTCACTTTGACCAATATGTCTCACACTTCCTCTGCTTCGACTAGAGCAGTCAGTCATTGTTTGGACAGTTGCTTGCTACGAGGCTGATACAAATATATAAAAATATCAAATATCAAACCTCAATACTTTTTTTGGACACGTCAAATGTGTGGTCGGATTTGTGATCTTTGAACGCCTGTTCTACTAAACTTCATTGCAGACTCAAGCCAAAAAACAGTCAAATTATAACCCACCCCTACTACTAAAACATACTGAGACCAAGAACAAAGGAATCATATGATATTTACAATAGTATAAGTTCTGTTCTAGTTTAAGGAAGTCATGTCAGAGCACATATGTGACCTAGCAGTCTAGCAGGAGTATAAGTGGTTCTCAAATGTAAAGGGAAGCCAAGATAGTGGAATATAAACATTAAAAATGAGGGAAGTGAAGGACAGAGAGCACCAAGGAAAATAGATTGAAATACATAACATCCTCATGCAAATGATATCGATTGGAAAGGTTGGGGAAGTTGATGGTATCAGCTACAGAACAGCTGAATTTTGATTCAGGCTTCATCTGCAAATTTGCCGTCCAACAACAACAATAGATCTTTGACCAAAAAAGGGCACAGTATGTTCACTGTGATGGAATTTCTGTGGCGAGCAGCTTTCAAGTCTCCGCAAGTTGATTTTTAATGCTTTAGTGAAACGACTGACTTCTGCTGAGGTGGTAAAAGATCCAGAGCATGTCATTTGTGTGAGTGGAGTGAAGCAAGCTAAATAAAATAAAAAGACATTTTGGTTGTTCATTAATACCTCTCTTGTATTTTTCATTCCTAATGTTGTAACTAACATTTGGACTTTCATGACATAATAGTCATAATAGTCTCATAAACCACACTTGAAATCTGTGAATTATTCTCATGTATAGCCACAAGTGAAGATTACAGAATATTGGTCAATGCAACAAAACCTAAAGTAGCCCGAGTAAATATTCTTGAGACCTGATTCAGTAAAGTAAAGTAACTGACTACACCAGACCAAGTGAAACTAGAATGACACTCAGTAGAGACAACGGTCTCCTTATTAAACCACATTTAAATTCACTAGATCCAGATTTTTACTTAGATCTGCACTAAACTGCTCACACTCATAGACATCAGCCCCTTTTTCATCAATATTCATGGGTTATACTTTGAGAAATCAATGAAAATGTAAAAAAAAATAACAATCCTCACAATATTAAAGAAAAAAAAAGAATGATGTGGATCCACGCCAATATGGAATGTTTTTCCCTGACTCATAACAACTTGTTCCACCAAGTTTTGTTAGAATCTGTCCATTTTGTGTGTAATCCTGTTTGCAAACAAACAAACAGACAGATAGGGGTGAAAACATATGACCTTCCTGGTGGAGGTAAAAAGGAGTAATGTGCTTTGTCACTGTGTATGTGCTCAGCTGCTGCGGTGAGGGGTCACGGCTGCAGTGTTTCGCAGTGACAGCTCTTTATCGATGTGTGGATCCATAGCTCCAACTGCAGCTCATCAATGCACTTGAGAGTTGAGTGCGAATCGATGTTGCGAACACAAAAAAGGCTGGAATGTGTGGGAACACATTGCCCTGCACTTTATTTTCTTAACCTGATGAAATCCACAGTTCATGCATTAACGCACCATTTCTTTTCCTATCATTTTCTTTGCAGTTGATCAAGTAAAGTTTGGACCCCAGCTAAGAAAAGTCACAGAGCCCTATCCGGATATGGTAATGCATGTTTTTCCTGGAGGATATTTCTGTGAGGGTGGCGTCCTCTGATGACGTACGCCAGAACAAGGATAAGACCGAAGGTTCTGTTTTGGTTTTCCTTTCAGCAGGGTTCTTATGATGATGACTGGAGTCTGTCTGGAGAGGAAGACAGCTCACCGTAAGTTTTCTTTGATCTGATTCTGTACTAGGATCATTGTGGTTTTTCCGTTGTTGAGAAGTCATAGCTGTCCCAGATGCCGCTCTCAAAGCAATCAGTAGTTATCCTGAGGACGCTTTTCAATTGTCTCCAGAGATTTCTTCCCATGTGGTGATCTCTAAAAAACTTTGTTCCAAAAATGGAGCCCTGTCCATTAGTTTTTTTTTAGGCTTCTGTGATTTATCCCAAAAAATCTGTGGAACATAGGAATAGAAGAAAATACAAATATTAATAATCTATATCAAATCATTAAATTATTATTATTATTGTTGTTGTTGTTGTTGAAATTCAAGTGTGATGAATACACAAAATCTATTTTTTGGGCTGGGGTGGATGTCACGTGATCTGTAAGTGCGAGTGTGACCACTACTAGCTTTTGGGATTTGACTGCATCATCGGGCTTAATAGCTGTCAGAGAGTGTCACTATAATGACACCCTCAGAGTTTTTAATAGAATGAGACCCATTTGAATTACCAGGAGCGATCCTTCTCAGTGACACTGATTTATTGATAATTAATTCTGTAGTAATTCATATTTCTAGTGTCCCTTTATTAATAAGTAATACTCAGGATTTCGCTTAGCGGTAGTAATACCTTTTTTAGGATAAAGGGAATAATCCTGATTTTATTTTTGCAGTTGTTTTGGCCATCACTTCTCTCTCTTATTACAACATTGTATGCACCTAAGTGATCTCAATATGGTGACACTGTAGTCAAATAACAGTTATCCGGATTATCTAAACCATCAGCAACAGTTGAATCTCAGGGATTATTTCTTTGGTTACCTCAGGGTACAGGTGGGGACTTTAGAGTAGTCCAGGAATTTTTTGAACTTATAAATCACGACAATAATACACTGCATTACCACTTATTTGTCAGTAAAAAGGAAATCAACACACATATAGGATTATAGAACAGTGTCCGTCAGTACCAGGGAACTTGCAGCTACGAGTAGAAGTGAAGTTGTAATGTCGACATAACTGAGAGGATGTGAAAACTGGTGAGCATATGAGAAGCAAAGTCAAAATAGATATCTGAGATTGCTACTTGCAAACTTGACCAAACCTTTTCAAACAAAGAGACTCAAACAGTGTTTGTCAGTGTTTCGAAGCCTTAATTAGAGTCAACAGTTGGGAAATGACAAAAAAACAAAGTTTCACCGCTGGACCCGAATCAGGAACATTGTGGTCCCAGTGACACGGCCGGAGAACAATGAGGTCATGTCCTCACTTTTCTGGCGGACGTTACGATGTCTGAGTTGTATGTAAAGTTTTAGTTTAGTGTGACATTTCAAGTTTCAAGAAGTCTAACCATGTTTAAGTTTAGGGGAATGGTGCCATATCTGGTTGATAGAATAAAATATAAAGTGTGTAGACTTGAAGTTTGATATAAATCTATATATATATAAATATAAACCTTTTAACCAGAAAATCCAATTCTACCTGACAACAGCTCTTCTTAGAGATGAATCTAGTGAGTATAATGTTCTATTTAGTGATAGTAGGATGGCCAAAACAGGAGTTCATTACCAACCAGGATTATAATATAATGTGACACAGAGTAACAGGAGATAGAGCTTTTTGATTCTGTTCATATATCAGCATGACTATCGGGCTTCAGGAACCGATAGGAGTCGACCTCTGGTTCCTTCCCTCCCATTGTTATGGGCCATTCAGGCCCGTAGTCAGATAAACACCAGGTCTTCCTGTTGCAGGAGCCTGTTGGAATGTGTGGAGCAAGCTCTGCAGCTGAGGTAGGACACGTCCATCACCTCCAGCATCTCCTAACAGCAGTGTCCCGCCGTCCCACATGAATTTACCTGAAATAAGCTGCTTGTGTTGATTGATTTTTGTTTTTTAATCATGTAAATATCAGCTAACGCCAATTTCTTTGACATAGTCAGTGGGTTTGTGCTCATCCCCTGCTAATCCCATCCCCAGACCCCACAGTCCTGCTGTCCCTCTTCATGTGGTGCAGATTCAGCACAAACCCGCTGGTTCTCAGCTTTTTGGGCTTTTGTCTGCCTTATTTTTTTGTTTTGTTTGTTTGTTTGCGGTGTTTCGTCTCGATTTTTGTGTATGTGCCGCTGTCACCCTGCCCTCAGCCTCTTCAGCCTTCGTTGTCTATCTTGTTGTCATGACGATGTTCTCAGTACATGACTTGATTCTGATCACAACATTGTTGCCCCTTGTCTTGCAGAAGTTTAACCATTAGGAGGGCGCCATCTACTGACGTAAGTGGTAACCACTGTTGCTATAAACTGAGAGATGTGTTGTACTTTCACGTTGAGTCCAAGTTTTAAGTGTATCCACCTGAAAAAAAAAAATACAAAGCACAGGCAGATTAGAAACAAGTACTGTAGAAGGATTTTACCAAGTGACTCAACAATATAAGACCAAATACATTACTAAATACATTAAGAATGTAGGAGTTAATTGTGTCTGTTGCATTTCATCAACTTTTGGAAACAACTGAAACAACAGATCTCAGCATCTGTGTTATTTCTTTCACATCTTTTTTTACGTCACCGATGTGGAATATACTGCTCCACCCCTGTTTCACACCCCCAGTCACAACCCCAGTGTTAAACCGAGCATCGCAAAGAATAAAACAGAGGCCTGTCATTAAGCAGGATTTCTCTGTTTCAGATTTGAAACATCTTATCTCAGTTCAGCCTTGCTTTGGGGCGTTCACAAAGTTTTTGCTTGTTATTAAACCTTTTTAAACTAGTAAAATTATGATATTTATACCTCCAGCTTTGAACAATCTTCTTTCTCCCTGTAATCTGCTGTGTGCACTTTTCCTAAGCCAATCTATAACCAGAAAGTAGAAAATCTTTCCATGTAATAACAATTATTGTGTTTGCAGCAAATATTAGCATACAATCTTTACTGTATCAGCAATTATTTCAAGGTACACCTGAGGCTGATGGTAATTACATTTAAAGGGATCATTTTAAGAATTAAAGAAATGTACATTTTGACCTGTTGATGGTGGTAGACATAAAAACAAATTGTACATTTCCTTTATTAACAACCATGAGTCTGCACAACAGTCAGTCAGACAGACAAACAAACAAAATCTTTATTGGTGTTCTATTAATAGGGATGTCAACATTATAACATGGTGTACAGTGGATATAAAAAGTCACCCTTGTTAAAATGCCAGGTTGTTGTGATGTAAAAAAAACGAGATCAAGATCAATCATGTCAGAACTTTTTCCACCTTTAATGTAACCTTACAATCTGTACACAAACTGAAATCTTTTAGGGGGTGAACTGTGGTTGTATTAGTGGCCACACCCTCTTATAATTGGGGATGTGGCTGTGTTCAGAATTAACCAATAACATTCAAACTCATGTAAAATAGCAGTAAGTTCTCGTAGGACATTTATTTAGTTGCATCTTACAATAAAAGCCAAACAAAGAAATTTCAAAGCTTCAGAGGGATCTCATTGTTGAAATGTATCAGACAGGTGAAGAAAGATTTCCAAGGCATTAGATATATCATGGAACACAGTGAAGACCGTCATCAATGACTAGACAAAATATGGCAGTGGAGAAAACATTACCAAGAACTGGACGTCACTCCAGAACTGATGAAAGGACAAGAAGAAAACTGGTCCGGGAGCTGCAGGACTTTCTCCCATATTCTGTGGGCTATGGGGTAGGGTGGCAAGATAGAAGACTTA
This sequence comes from Paralichthys olivaceus, assembly GCF_024713975.1. Classification (NCBI taxonomy): domain Eukaryota; kingdom Metazoa; phylum Chordata; class Actinopteri; order Pleuronectiformes; family Paralichthyidae; genus Paralichthys; species Paralichthys olivaceus. The sequence continues at coordinate 2,724,777 of NC_091114.1, forward strand.
CAAAGAAAAACATTCCAAGCCTGGTTAAATGTGGCAAAAGCCAAGTCTCATCAAGTCTCCCAAAAGTATGTGAGAAAATGTGTTGTGGTTTGATGAGACCAAGGCTGAACCTTTTGGCCATAATTCCTAAAGGTGTGTTTGGCACAGAAGAGCATCACCCACAGTGGGGGTGGCATCAGTAGCATCGGTTTTTGGGGCTTTTTTCTTTCTGCTGAAACTGGGGCTTTGAATTATGAAACGTTCTAAATACTAGTCCAAAAAAAGCATTTCAGCTTAACAGCCACCCAAGGCATACTTCCACATTTAGCAAAAGAATGGCTTTACCGGAAGAAGATTAAAGTTTTGCAATGGCCCAGTCACAGCCCAGACCTGAATCCGATTGGATTCAAGATGACCAGTCAGGATGTGCCATGCTGACAGACTCCTACCCAAAAACACTGAGTACTGCAACCACATTATTATAGCTTTTTGTTTGTACCTTTTCCCCCTAAAAGACTTCATTTCGTTTTTCAAATGAATCGTACAGGTTATAGGTCACGTTAAAGGCGTTAAAAGCTAATTTCTTAACATAACAAAAACCTGGCATTTTAACAGGGGTATGTAGACGTTTTATATCCGCATCTCTTCAGCGTGAGTCATGTGTTTGCTGTTGTTGTTTAGGGAGGTAAGAAGAGTGGTCTGTTCAGTCCGTCTACAGCGTCCCTGCCGGCCTTCAGCTCTTTAACCCCCAACACAGACGACAAAGACCAGACGCTGAGACCGAGCTGCACACTTGGCCCTGACGCCGCCATCACCGCTGACTCCCCCTCCACTACAGGTACGACACACTGCTCCTATAGGGGATCATGTTCTATACCCGACATGTCAGATTTTCAGTAACTAAGAAAAGCTTTGCGGGTCCAACTTTTTTTTTTTGTTTAATTAGCCTTGGCTAGGTGCTCAGCCTCACAGGACATCAGACAGCGGTGCAGTAATCCATGTCTGCCTGCGGGGGACGCTGTAACACCAGAAAAGAGGAGGGTTACCAATGTTTCTTCTGCGAAACAAGAGACACCGCTGTCACCTGAATGGAGCACACTAAGGAAACAAACGGAGAACTCTGTGAGTTCAAACCAGACATCCGTGTCTTGATAACAGAAGCAAATATCAATGAGCTTGTGTGATTTGCTAACCGAATAACTTCCTAATGATTGAATGATTTTCCTTTAAAAGTCTGTGTGTCTGTAAGATGACAAATCATGCAACCGAAGATGCAGATTTTTTTGTGTTTGATGGACAGTTTCTATCCTCCCCTTTGTTTTGTTCCCTGTAACCCCTTGACATTTCTAGAGGGCTGACTGTCATGGACTTCCTCCTACCCCTCAAGTCCATGTAAGTGTGAAATCTAACAGCATGCCACCTACAGTGAAACTTGACCAAAGGCAATGCTTTGATGACTAACATGACAAATTTTGCATGGCGAGATATGAGTTGCTCTTGGAAAGGTTTTTATGCCAGACACTCCCGTTCAGACCTGGTAGTATAGTGAAGTCTGAACCCACCCAAAAGCGTGTCCGCAATGCATCCTAGATCCAATCACTCAGAACTCATTTGAAGGTGGTCTGGGATGCATGTGGCCACATTCTTTTAGTTCTGTGAACGCAAATGTGTCCCTGTTGAAGCGGCACCAACTAATCTGACGTCCTCTGACCTGCTGCAGCTTCACAATGAATCAGTGTGTGCATATTTCCCCTCTCTCTCTCTCTCTCTCTCTCTCTCCCTCCCTCTCTTTCTCTCTCTCTCTATGGTAGGAGTCATGAATATGCAAAGTATCCAACTGCAACTTGAAATGAAATAGTTAATCACACATGTTCTTTTGTTTCAAGCGATCTACATTTTAAGGAAATGTAAGTGTCACAGTAACCATGGCAGGCCGTGAGTGATTAACGCACTGTGCCGCCCCTGTAGATGGGAGCCTGCTTCTCCAAAGTCTTCAATGGTTGTCCTCTTCAAATCCACTGTGCTGTCACCTGGATTTTACCTAAAACAAGAGGTAAGACAGTGACGTCTTCTCAGAGTCCTGAAAACCCGAGGGGGAGTTTTCTTCGATGAGTTTAGCTAGAAATGATTATAGAGGACCACAAGTGTCATTGAAATAATAGTAAAGCATACCATCATTCAATTAAATAAAATTCATCTACCAATCTATAATTAAAGGACTGAATGACTTTTGAAATTGTAAGGGGCAATAAAAGAGGAATTATGAAATGTGTTAATAAATTCAATATAAAAAACAACTGTCCGTCAATAAGAGCATAATGTCAAAATACATTAATAATTAATTTATTAATTTATAGATAAGTCACTGAAATGAAAAATCTAGAAATTAAGGTTTAAAAAGAAATAAATAACGGGATTCACAATCTGGATTAAGAATTTATATATATATATATATATTTATATACAGTTTATATACGTATATATATACATATATATTTATAGATTGATACTTTAATTTGTCAACAAATTAATGAATGCCTATGTTTATTATTCAATTAGTCAGTAATTAATTTAATGCTATTTTCATTTTTCTTGACACTTGTGATCCTCCATAAGAAATCACATCAACTGGACAAATTACACCACATGTATTGGATTGTCTTGTTTTATGGTGCAGTAAAAACCTTTGAATTAAAATATGATTTCATTTCCTGCTCAGATCAATACCTTATTCTCGGGGCAGAGGAGGGCATCTACACACTGAACCTCAACGAACTTCATGAAGATACACTAGAGAAGGTAAGACAGACACAGACCCATGTATTTAACATATACTGTAATACACTGTAGTATAGCTCAGTGTGAACATTAGTCACTTAAGCGGTTCTTTGTTATTTGACACCATGTTGGAACAAAAGATGGTTCAAGTGTTCTGGGCTCTATTTTGACCTTGAGCTTAATCCCCACTTAGCTGTTAAAGTTTAAGATGTTCTCACTCCCTCCATTGTTGGGATATATAGATGTATGCAATTTATTCATAGTAAAAGTCCACTGATTTGTCTTTTCTATCTTCCTGCAGCTGCTGCCTCAGCGTTGCACATGGCTATATGTGATGAACAATGTGCTGATGTCTGTCTCAGGTAACAAATCCCATCAACTTGTGTGGTTTTTTTTTTACCAGAGAACACAGAGTTTTGTATTTTATCCATCGCTATAATAAAATCTCTGTCCCGCAGGGAAGTCGTCGCAGCTTTATTCCCACAGTCTGACGGCTCTGTTTGAACAGGGAGGACACGTGCAGAAGAAACACAGCAGTCTGTCGCTCAGCACAAACCGCTTTACTGAGAGGATCAGCACCAGGTAGGGCAGGATGTTAGTTACTTTGGATTTAGTTTTAAATGAAAACACGAGCTCGTGGCTAAAAGCCTATTATCTCTGGTTCCACAGAAAGTTTGCCATATCTGCGAAGATCCCCGACACTAAAGGCTGTAGGACATGTAGCGTAGGTAAGTGATGCAGAATTTACGCAATGATATTAAAGCATTAAGAAATACTGACTCATTTATCTTCTCTCAGCAAGAAACCCGTACACAGACAGCACGTTTCTGTGTGGGGCTGTTCCGTCTGGCCTGGTTCTGCTGTTGTGGTATGAGCCTCTCCAGAAGTTCATGCATCTAAAGGTTTGTGCTGACACGTTGCACTTTCAATGCTCTTCAGTGAGATATAAAGCTTTGTGTATTTCCATTATTGGGGGAGTTGTGTAGTATTCATTAATTCATGGATCTTGATGAGAAAAAGTGTTTAGGGGACTGATAGTATATTTAAATATGTTTCATGCGTGGATTGTACTTGAGTGCTATTCTAGAATATTATTAAGAATCAGGGGTAATGATAAATTTGAACCAAACCAATTTCATTACATTTCTGCCTCATTAAGAAGTTTTAAATAAGTCTGAGTTGGAATGTGTCTCCTGGTCGGATCAGTTTTCAGGTTTGGTTCCTCCCTGCTGCACTGTGAACACCAGTCCATTTGCAGTACATATAATATTAGTTATTATATAATTATCACATATTATTTATTACAAAATCATTTCACATTTAAACAAAATAAAGGAAACATACATCTGTCTATTAAAAGATAAGATGTGAAGGATGTTTAAACAATATAAACTGTACAGCTTTTAATAAAGTGTGTTAATTTCTAGAAAATGCTTATTGTCTTATATGTTTACGATTAATAAATAACCTTATACGCTGATATGCGTTGAACAGTGGTTGGAAACCTCACAGCTGTGTCCTCACATGATGATGTCATGATGTTACCATTATATAACTTGACTGTTCTTGCTCCACCCGCAGCACATCGCGATGAAGCTGCCGGACTCCCTGCCAGTCTTTGAGCTGCTGGTGTTGGTAACAGACGAGTTCCCCCAGCTGTGCGTCGGAGTGAGAGACTGCAGTAACGGGAAACCCCCGACCAGCCAGCAGCTCCAGTTTGATATCATCGAGCTGAACGGCACCCCTGTTTCAGTACCAGGTAGGACTGACCGCTGTGCTCCTCCACTGCAGCTGGTGCAGCTCAGCTCAAGGGTGAAAGTAAAATCTCTTTGTCTCTCTGTGCGTCTGCAGACAGTGGAGCACTGAGGGCGGAGCAGGTGACCCAACTGGACAGAGACACGGTCCTCATCGCGGTAGAAAGTAAGTCCATCTCAATGCATGTTCTTAAATCTCCAACCGTCTCTCACACTCTTAATCCACTGTAACTGAACGTTAATGCTCATTGGACAGAAACTGTTCGGATTGTGAACCTGCGAGGACTTCCATCCAAAGAGCTGGCTGCTGAAATGGTCTTTGACTTCCCCATCGAAACACTAGGTAGAAATACGCCTGTGTAGAAACCCAGTGAGTGAGACTTGATGTTGCTGCTGACACTCGGCTAACGTGATGTGTTTTAACAGTCTGCTTACAGGACAGTGTGCTGGCCTTCTGGAAACATGGCCTCAAAGGGAAGAGTTTTCATTCAAATGAGGTGAGTACATACGTGATCAATGTGATGTCCTGTGTATGTCACTCCCGCTAATGTGCACTGCCTTGTCTATAACCTTTCACCTTCACCTGCAGGTAACACAAGAGATTACAGATGAGAGTCGAGTCTTCAGAGTTTTGGGAACGAGCAGGTACGTCCACAGTAATCTGACATCAGCGTCATTCTCTGAGGAGGGGAGTTGAAAAGTAGTAATGATGGCAGTAGCACTGGTAATGATAGGAGTAGTAGTAATGTTTTTGGTAGTAGTGTTACCAGTTGTACCATTAGACATAGTAGCTATGATGGTAGCAGTGCTTGCATGGGTAGTAGAAGCCTTGGTAGGATAAATAGTGGTAGTATTAATGATAGTAGTAGTATAAATTGTAATATTAATACATGCATTAGTGGTAATAGCATTGATGTTGGTACAGCGAAAATAACTCATCCTAAACTTAAAGCGAGCTCTGCATTCCTCTGGTGGCAGTTGATTCATGCTGTGTGGATGAGACTTCTCTCCTCTCTCTACGCACAGGGACATTATCCTGCAGAGCACACCCACACATGACCCGTCAGCTCTGAGCAACCTGTACATCCTCACCGGACATGAGAGCAGCTACTGAGAGGAGATGAGTCGTCTTCTTCAAAAGAAGCAGTAGCAAGACACCAGCACCAAGTGATCGCACCGACTCTCCGCTGAGACAGACGAATAAATCAGCGTGGGATGCAGTTGCCTGCGCAGACTCGCGCTCTTTTTTTTTGTCAGGCAACAAGACTGTAAAAGACTCAGAGACTTGTCAACAAGCTAAGTGAGTTTCTAACTCTTGAGTGTCCTAATTAAAACTGCAAAAGCCGAGACTTTCATGTAAAATGAATCCGTCCTCCCAGCCGAAGTCACAGTGTGGCTGCTACAGGTCCAAAGATCTCCTGCTGTCATTCCGAACCTTAGACAACATGGACATAGCATTTGTGACATCACGCACAATCTTCCGAGCTGATGTTTGGAAGCTCTCATCCGAGTTTGCTTTCGTCTCTGTCAGCGACTGGAGCCGCGACGCCTGAGAGGTACCGAGGAGGGACGAAGAAGCTGCAGCAGAGTGTGATAGACTGAGAAGCCTGTCAATCAATGACATGAATAAACCTTGATACTCCCATTAATAAACAGTCATTCATATAATTGCTAGTAGAAGGTGTGATGGAACATTTCAAGGGATTTCTGTGGCGTCTGAGCACATCTAGTGGCCATTGCTGACACTGCAGCTTGGAACAACAACATGCAACTATGTATTTTTACTTAGCATCTTAAAAAGCATTATATATTATACCTGCAGGGAGAATTGTATTTCTTTTATTCTGAACTGTATTGAGCAGGTAGATAATCAGAGGCGTCCGCTCCATGAAAACAGCTCAGGCTTAGTGCCCAACAGAATGAGTTATTTCATTACATTGGCTGTAGAGAGCGCTGTTGTACAGAAAACGTTGCATATGTTGCTTTTGCTAAACATCAGCGCCCTCTTTATTAGTACATTGCTTTAAAGCATCTCAACTTCGGCTTCACTCCTCAGCCATAGGGTTTGCCTTATATATTTTTGCCTTTGCATATTTCTCTCCACACTGTTTGTAGCCATAGTCAGGTCGGAATTACTCAAAAAGCAGTTTCCAACTTGTAAATACTGTCCACGTCAACATCCATGTCGTGATTACACCTGGTAAACTCAATATATTCAAGAGAAACCCAGTTTGTCTGTAAAAGTAATTAAACACAGATTTCTAGTGCTGACACTTCCAGGTCATAACCACGGAGATCTTTATCCATCTCTAACATTCATCACATGTGAGATAAATGAGGCTAGATATTCTTATTTTATTCTTCCTCAACTTTACTTCACTGTAAAGAAGTACTCGATCAAAAACCTGTGATTAGAGAATCAACCATTTACTGTTGATGTGGAAAGTGGCTATGAAATTGGTAGTTGCAGTGTAGCACTTGAATTATGTGTGTAATCTAGTATTACTCTTCCTTATGAACAGTAAAAGTCACAGGCATAATTCCAACCACTGGTCTAAGTTTAAACACAGTGTGGGGACCAATCAAGTCTTCAGATTAAATCTTAACAGAATTCCAACCCTGCATCATGGTGTTAGTCAGCTATTAACAATCTGTTTTCCACTGGTCTGTCAGAAATCCTGATTTGATTACAGTTAGGACAGTTTGTATGCTAATGTTACCTGCCAGTACAATACTGGATACCCCGGAAATATGGGTTGAAACACTCTTGTATCATGTTTTGGATTTGTAGAAGGAAAAATGAAAGAAACCCTCGACAGGAAAATATATGACGTGATCGAGGCAAGCTTAAAAAGGCTGCAGTGCTAAATGTACATATTGGACAATGTCGATCTAAAAAATTACATGTAAATGTACTTTGTCAAGGTGTTAGCTTTGCAGCATTCACATTATGTGCCACCATATTGGGAGCTGTTAAAGGCTCATTCCATTGCAGTAAGTCAAACACAGCTTTACCCCATGATCTGTGATGTCACTCCTTCATTCCTATTAATAACTCAACTTACATAAAGGGTAAATGTACATTTGATTAAAATGGGTGCCATATAAACTGAATACAAACAGTTACACGCCTGCTTGGCTGACCAAAATGAAAATTCCACTACATTAGTATTGTGTGTATTGATATTTAAGTTATTTATGGAAAGACAACTGTATGAGTAACACTCACCTTTCCCTGACAGATACTTGAAGGACATAATATGGATATGGGTATTTGTTTGTTATTTTGTATAAATTCTATGTAGGTTGTATAACAATACAGTATATTACACAACTGAGATTGTAATATGCAAAATAAAGATTTTAATAAACCTTAAAGCTAAAGCGGCTTTAGATACAGTGGCTTCAGAAAGTATTCAGACCCCTTCACTTTTTGTGAAGTGATGACATTTTTATTTTTGCCCATCATCAACACTTAATTATCACAATGACAGAGTAAAAATATGTTTTCAGACATTTTTGCAAATGTAATAAAACTCCAAAACTGAAACTGAAATCACTCACTCTGTATTCAGACCCTTTATTCAGTACTTTGCCGAAGCCCCTTTGGCAGCAGTTGTAGCTTTGAGCCGACTGTGTAAGTTTCAAGTTCAGTCCAAATACGTTTTTTATGTCTCATGGGAAAAGAAAATATTTTTCCTCATATTCCCCCAGGGCCTTTGAAAGCCATTTTGAAGACTTCGAGCAGATTGTCTTGTGTTTTCTTTTTCCTTTTAGCTGCCTAACCATAAAGGCCTGTTTAATGGACTGCTGCTGAGATTATCATCCTTCTGGCAGTTATTTTGTTTCCTTTGTGTAGAGCTTTTTGGATTTGGAGATACATTTCCCTAATATCATAAAATCTCTTAAATAATATAATACAAACAGTTGTGTTTCTTTACCAGCAGGCAATTCAGCCCTTTTTACTATCAAGCAGGGGGTTAAAGGTCCAGTGTGTAAGATTCAGGTGAAAGGGAACTATTGGCAGAAATTTACTGTAGAATAATCCTCATGATGTTTTCACTGGTTTGTTTCATCTAAATTCTATGAATTGTAGTTTTCTATACCCCAGAAAAGGCCCTTTAAATTCAAATACTTCGAGGGGGTCCTCTCTACGGAGGCCGCCATGTTTTTTACATTAATCCAGACTGGACAAACTAAACACCTTTTGAGTTTTTATGACAATTAAAGCTACCACATGTTCTTTATCATGTTTGGAAGGAGAGGGTGAGGTGAGAAGTGTTCAGCTGCAACATGCAACTCCAACACTCGATATCACAAAATCCTACACACTGTACCTTTAAACAAGACGTGTCCCGTGTCTCCATTTCTCTGCAAACTCTCTGCATAGCAACAGAAATGTTTTTTTTATTTCACTTATAGTATATTATATTTGAGTATTTCATATCAATTGGTTTGCCTCCAATCAGTAACTTGTAAAGACAGATTTGGAATTGACATAATTGGGGTGTGTTGGGATGAACACAACAGGTGGCGGTAGAGCACCTTGACGCTGGTGGCTCGCAGTGTACATCTAGAAAAAAGAGAAGAAGAAACGGCAGCAGCGCCATTTCACTTTTCATTCATTTGTGTCGAGGCCTACGTCGGATTACGGGTGAGTTAGAGATTTCTGATTATTAAATACGCTTAGATATATTCTAGAATGTTGGCTTTATGTAACTTTCCCTGCGACGTTGTTACAGATGTGCTCGGTAAACACATGGGCCGAGCTGGAGGGCGGATGCTCATCCGCAGCTGGTTAGCAAGCCAGCTAACGTAGTAGCTTCCTGAAAACATGCGTCTTCATCAGAGCGCCATTACACTGAAACACTGACGCGGCGCGTAGTGAGCACTGTCTACTCAATCGACCCAACAGCGAGATCAGACATGTTGGGTTTTTCTGAGTGATGGCGAACACACAGCGGAAACGCGAACAGCGCCAGGGTTAGCACAACACGGCTAAGCTAGCGAGTGCGACTCGCTAGCTTAGCCGTGTTTACGATACACTAGCTTACGTCAGAGAGAGAATGGGAATAACATGCTCTGTCTGGAGATGAACGCTCAATTTAACGTACTTGGCTAATGAAAGAATAACTTTGAGGTGGTTAAATGGAGAGCACTTAGCTTATCTAAATACATACTTGTTACATGGAGCAGCTGGTATGTTGTGCATGTATACATGGGCCAAATAGTATCGCATTGAGTGCGTTACATTTAATGGTGTGCGATTGCCCGTAATATAACCATATTGAATTTCTCACACCAAGCAGCGGTAGTTGAATTTAATCATCTGTCACCTTCTCATGCACGCAGTTGCTCTAAACGTATGCAATCTAATAAAACAGCCTTCCAATCAATTTAAGTTGTAATGTTTAGGTCAGAAAAAGCGTTTCTGCAATATTTTCCAGTCCACTTTGCTGTATAAGGGAATGTGTAATATCAAAAACTATATATTCTGCACTGCAGTACACCAGCGCCATAAAGTACACACTGAAAAGCTGTGTAATGTTACACCTGCATTGCTCTTGCAAGTGTTTTACTGTATTATAATTTTTTTGCTAGAGTACCTAATGAACCCGGTAGTTAAGCATATTGATTGTATAGCACTAATTCATTGATCACTGACTCACTCTTGTAACTGAAGTATTATTTTAAATCCTCCAGGAAACACGAACTTCATCATGGTGAAGATTTTTATCGGCAATCTTGCCTGCAACACCACACCTGAGGAGCTGCGGGAACTCTTCGAGAAGTACGGCAAAGTAGCAGAATGTGACATCGTCAAAAATTATGGGTTCGTTCACATGAACAACATATCAGAAGCAGAGGAGGCCATTCAGAACCTCCACCAACACCAGCTGCATGGCTGGCGCATGAACGTGGAGATGAGCAAAGGGAGGCCGAAGTCCACCACCAAGCTGCACGTCAGTAACCTCGGTGAAGGAGTCACCTGTGATGTTCTGCGGGCCAAGTTTGAAGATTTTGGCGCAGTGGTGGAATGTGACATAGTGAAGGACTATGCATTTATTCACATGGAGCGAGTGGAGGATGCCATGGATGCCATCAGTAAGATGGACAACACAGCCTTCAAAGGTGAACTCTCGGGCAGCGGAACATTTGTTGTCTTTACTGTCTGTAGATTCAAATTTGGATTCTGTTCTATCGCTGTAGAGCTCTCATGCCTAGTCAAATCCTCTAGCTCATTTCATTTACACAAAGAGTTTGGATAACCCTTGCCTTCATTGCAGGTGGACTGAAAGTAATCACTTGTAACTTTGGCACCAGTGACAGTGCAACTGGTGAATAAAATCATCTGCAACTAAAGGTTATTTCGCTTCGCCCAGGGATTGCCGGTCAAATGAATTTAGCGTGTTTTATAGACGGTAAGAGCCTTTTCGTGTCAGAATCCTACGGTCTCATGCGTTTCTTCTCTCTCCCTACAAGGCAAGCTGATGAGCGTACAGCTGTCCACCAGTCGGCTTCGCACTGCCCCGGGAATGGGAGATCATACCGGCTGCTATGTCTGCGGGAAACATGGTCACTGGTCGAAAGACTGTCCAATCGGTCGGGGCGATAGCCACGGTGATGACGTGAGAGGTCACAGCGGCCGGGCCCCCCCACGCGGTCCCCCAGGTTATGGCAGGGGCAGCTACGGAATGGCCCCACCTCCAGGACCTGATTACATGGGTGGCTCTGCGTATAGTCAGGGTAGTTACGTAGGTGGTATCCCTCCGCCCCCTCGTAGGCTCAGTGGCTACGGCTCTGAGCTGGGGGATAGATATGGGGGCAGACCAGCAGGCTCCTATGCTGACAGGTCATCAGCTTATGATCGTGACCGTCTTTATAGCAGTGTTGACTATTATGAGAAGTACAGAGCTCGGCCTTATGGCTCAAGCTATTTCGAGGATCGTCGCATGTCTTATCTCCCCCCTCCCCCACCCCCTCCTTCCTCCCTTTCAAAGCTCCCCACCGGTGTAGATCCGTATGACCGTCGGCCACCGCCTCCACCTGTAGCGGCCGCTTCAGCTGCTGCTTACTATGCACAAGACCGCAACCCGATCGGACGAGTACCCGTCTCTGCGGCAGGCTACACCTATGAGCGAACACGGCTGTCACCGGTGTCCTCCAGGAGCACCTACGCTACTCCGCGACCCAAGGATCATTATGCGCCACGTTACGCGCCTTACTAAAACCACGGTGCCAAGGTGAGCAACATAGCAAACAAATATGACAGATTATTTGCTTTAATGATAAGGTGACATTTTAATGTAAAACATTTCTGCTCAGTGTGCACTGGGATCTGGCTAATTTGTTGTGAGGCCGAACCCCTTTGAAGCTGTGCTGCAAATATTAGCAGATTAAACCCCCTTTCTGAAAAGGGATTGCTTTGCTCTCTTTGTAGGTCTATTTGTGAACTGCGGGACTTTTCCTTTGCCGTCGTATCTTCGATCTACATGATTCTATCTGTCTGCGCAATGTGCGGCAAAGCATATGAGATGCAGAGAGTTTGGGAATTGTGTTGGCATCTTCAGGGCACCTAAGATGCCAGTTGCCTGCAGATGAATTGTCCTTTCAGTCACGTTCACATAATCTGTTTTCAAGGATGATAATGATTAGAAAACTGCACTGTTAAACATATATGTTGTATAAAGCAATATTTTTTTCATTTGTTCTGCAGTTTTTCAGCTCAGTTTTTAGCCCTGTCTTTTTTTTTTTTTCTTAACCGTGTTTGTTCCTCACTTAAAGCAAAATGTTTAATTGAGCAAATGTGAATTGCTTGGATTTTGTTTATCACTTAGAGAAAGCTGGATTTATACCTCTGTGTAAAGAGGCTGTGCCATACACAGCGGCTCCCTTGCATAGGCTCTAAGATTACACCATTGGCTACACTAGTTGTCGTGTATCTCCTCAAAAATGTAAAAATACGGCAGGGATGAAGAAACCATGAGGGAAGAGTGGGACTTGTGATTGGCTGTGAGAGTTTTTCCCCCGACATCTTGCTGATTCTGGCGGAGTTTGTAGATAGTGAAGACAACACTGTGGAAGTTAAAAGTGGACCCTCTGTATGGATAAATGAACACAAACAAAGCAATTGCATGGAAGAAGTCGCTTTATTCAGTAAGTAGACACATTTAAATAATGTTAACTGGATGTAACTCGAGGGGGACTCCTGGTAACACTTTGCATTGACTATAAATCCAGCTGAAGTGTTTTTGTTCCTCTTTAATGTAAACATTTGACTTTATTTTCTAATTGGGATTCAGGTTAACCCATGTAGTATATGTATCATTTGCTTGTGGTGCAGTAGAGCCTTATCTTACCCCTCAGCACACATCTCATACGATCCAAGTCAATTATATGGATGTGGATAAAGATGAAGAATAATCTTAATGTGGTTCGTACTCTGACAGCTAAAACCAGGAGGGTGAAACACAGGAAGCTCCCTGGTTTAGGGTCGACAGCAAAACTCTGTAGAACATGAATAGACAGTGATTCACACTGAAGAAAACAACAGAGCATTGAATCCACATCCATGTCACTGGCCTGGCTCAGTGTTCATTAAGGATACATAATAGCACTGTGATTATTTGAGAGAGTTGCTGAGTGAGAAAAAAAGTAAGGTAAGAAAAAACATTCTCAAACATTCCAGCCTCTCATTTTTTCAAAGTTGCAGTGTGTTCATAAAATATATAAATATATATATATAAAAAAATAAAAAAGGTGCAACCAAGACCAGAATATTGGCTGACAGGCATTGTGCATTAAAATAACTGTTTTCTTCCCACTTAAAAAAACACCCAACCCATCAGAGGTAGGATGTCAGTGCGGGATGGATGTGTGTTGTATACATATTACATCTAAAGCAGATTCAGAAAGGTGAGGCAGGGCTTGGGCTGTACAAGTCATGAGGTGCTTTCAGTGTTGAGAGTGCCTTTGTTAGTTTTTCATATAGATGGGTTTGGAGTTTGTATTTTTCTTACTAGCTGTGGAAGTACCAGCATACACAAAAAATCTAAAAATGATTTTTAATAAAGCCAAAAATAATTTTGGTCTTGACATTTTTGTTGTTTTGTGAATCCCCACATTGTGTTGTCTAACTTTGTAGGTGAAACGGGACTGTTCGTTTTTCTCATTTGGACTGTCGTCATGAAGATCATGGTTTTACAATTTATTTTTCTCAGCGTTAAATTCAACAAGTTTGGGAAATTGTGGATACAACATTAAGTTCTATCTAAGTTGATATAACAATATCGAAATAACAATTCATTATCGTTTGCTGACATTAATGTAAGTCATTAAAAATTCTGCCACAAGCAGTAGTGCTCTGATGTGGGTTTTCAGTATTAACCACATGGGATATTTCTTCAAATCATATAGAATGAATACCAATCACAGAACATATCCTCATACAGTATAATTATCTGAGAAAGGAGGAAAACAATTGGTCAAACTTTACTTTATTATTGTGTAAAGAAATCTAAGGGTATAACAAAACAATAGACATGATGGCAAGTACCTACACTTTATTTAATACAGGTACTTAATACTTCATACAAGTTTTACCAGCACATAATTGCAGACTGATAATCTGTAAAAATTTAAACATGTCACATTCAATCCAGGTAATGAAAGGTGATCTGTTTACATGTAGAATATAAATCTGCCCTCATTAGAAACAAATGGTTCTTGAAATGCGTTCTCCTTATTTTTTTATTTTTAATTTTAACAACCAATTATTAGAAAGTATCGACACTGAAGGTGCACGACCTCGATCGTGACTGTGGGCACCAGGGTGCGCTTCCTCCCCTGGTGGAGGAGCTAACAGTTAGCCGCGGCTCTGTGTGTGTAGCACCGTGTCCGCCTGGTCACGAGCTGCTAATGTAACGTAGCACTCGTCATTGGGTGAAGCAGCAGCCGCCATTTCATTCTGCGAGGGTCCGAACACAGTGCTGCTGCTGAAGGTAGGAAACCCAGCCCCACGAAATGAATGCAACGCAAAAGCTCGCTTTGCCGTCGGAGTTAGCCACAGCGTTTTGAGTTTGGGAGGGTATGTCGAGCAAACGGGGCCTCTTTCATTCATACGTGCTAAGCTAACGCAACGATACACAATGGACGTGCAGCATATTAAACGTGGGGGAGCGTGTTACGTAACTCGATCACCGAGCGGAGCGGTGATGTAGACTTATGCGCCAAACCTGATAAGTTAGCGGACTCGGTTAGCTCGCTGCGGTTAATAGAAGTGAAATGCTCGTGCGGTGAGCGATGGGTGCGATCGTCCGCGATGTGATCACAGTTTTTCCCAGGCCTTTTGATGCTAGCTACAGAAACATGACGTTGACGCGTCTGTGGCTCTGCATGTGCCGCTAGTTGCCTGCGCACAATTCAACAAAGCAGCGCACATGTGCGGAATCCCCCGTTCTACACCGAACACAGTGAGGATTGATTGTTGTGAAGTTGTTGCCTTCAATTTTGATGTAATCAAGAGTGGGCACAGGAATCAATGAGTCCTTACCCGGTGCATTAGTCTCCATCCATACTAACCAGCGTCAGTCAAAATCAAATTCACATTTAGTTATAGGTGCTAGATGTGTTAACAGTTAAACAAGTTCAGCAGGAAGAGAAATATAGGTATATGCACTGTAAATACAATTATATTCACATATATTTTGATATACATTCTCCATAACTGGTTAATAACCTATTATAAACAAGATATGCACTCAGTGGGGGTTAGAATATTGGAAATCAAACCAGTCAACCATATTTATGTATAGGATACACTGGCATCAAACACAGTCACTATTAAACTTTGCATTTGTTTAAGCATGCATCACTTTTTCCTTGTTCTCTCAATGCACGTGCATACTTCTCCAAATTATCTTTGTATAGGTTAATTTAACATACATGTGTGGCATCCTGTTGTGTTGTTGTAGGACAGCGCTCATAGATATTAAACCTTAAGTCAAATTGTCCATGATTCAGTTAAGAGTAAAGTCTTTTTTAAACCACAATAAAATGACTGGATATCTTATGTTTATTGGATATCAAAGTTCAAAGTGTTTTATTTGTCACATAAACAGTCCTGTACAATGATATTCTTACTTTGCCTTCTACTAAAAATACTTTGCTTCGAAAAAAAAAAAAAAAAATATATATATCAATGTAATAGAATATAAATGTGCAATAGAAAGTAATGCAGTGCGATGGACAGTAGAAAATGGATATCCATTGTTAGCAGGTTTCATTACATCACACCACATGAATGCATGTTAACCAAGGTCCACATTTTTAGAGAAGAGTATTAATATTTTGACTGGTCCATCTTTCGATTGCCTCAGCAGTATTGTGGTACCAATAATCTTGATTTCCTCTCCTTCCTCAGTGACGTGGCAGCTCCAAAATGGTGAAAATATTCATCGGGAACTTGTCAGCTGACACTACATCAGATGAGCTACGCTCTCTCTTCTCCCAGTACGGCAAGATTTCAGAATGTACAATCGTCAAGAACTTTGGCTTCGTGCACATGGATAACAAAACGGAGGCAGAAGAGGCCATCCGCAACCTCCACCACTATGAGCTCAATGGCCAGCCCATGAATGTAGAATTGAGCCGTGGCAATATAAAAGGATCCACCAAACTACATGTTGGCAACATCGCTTGTACCAACCAGGAGCTGAGGGCTAAGTTTGAAGAGTTTGGTTCCGTGGTGGAGTGTGACATAGTCAAAAACTATGCTTTTGTTCACATGGAGCAAATGGAAGATGCCATGGAGGCCATTAATCAGTTAGACAACACAGCTTTTAAAGGTGAACTGGGCTTTATGGGGACCTTACCCTTTATCACATATATAGTATGAAGAATTTTGAATTCTGGTCTTGTGAATTGACAGGTAAGTTGTGGATGTGCTACAGGTGAGTACAAAGAGAAAGATGAAGGGATATTGGTAAGCTGAAGATGGTAATGCTGCCCCAAATACTTCTTATTTAAAGCTGGTATCCGTAATGTCATTTGTTATATCCGTCTGTATGGTAGATTGTAAATGATCACAAATAGGCACTTACTGCAATTTATGATTTTCCCCACCAGGTCCCCCCTTCAGTTTAATACTAGAAGGAACAAACTGTGTATTTCTACCTAGCAAAACTCAGCTGCATCCATTAAGGACAGGGTGTGCACCAAAACTGTTTATATTTCATTTGGTCAGCATGCACGTGGTTTTCGGTGCGGTCATTGATTCCTGGCTGAATGTGCACAACCCACTCAAACTCTCTGCAACATGAACAGATGATGGCTCAGTGAGCATTTCTGCGGCACTCAGATGCAGAAATGCTAATTTGAGCTGACAAACTGTTGACTTATTTCAAGTTTAGCACAAGGAAGTTTGAATTCCAAGCTTACTCGCAGTCTTCTGCGATAACTCAGAAATTTTTGGTGTCATGCTGTGGCAAGAAAGTTTTTCTGCATTAATTGGTCATAAAATCTGATCTCATCTGAGTTACTGAGTACAGAGGAACAAAGTGTTGAAGCTTATAACAAACAATTCTAGTCCTTTTTTTTGTCTTTATTGAACACATCCATTAAACATTCCCAGGGCTAGTGAAAAAAGGAGTGTACTCTTGAATTTAATAACTGGTGGATCGTCCTTTGGCAGCAACCACCTTAGATAATCACTTTCATTATCTTAGCTTTCATTACAGAGCTGCGTCAGCACAGATATGTTCTCAGGACGTCTGGTGTGAACGGCTCGGAGCTCTCCTGGGTTAAGGTCAGGATTGTGACTAAACCACTCCAGAAGGTGTATTTTTATTTGAACTAATTGTATTTCACCTTTGGAATAAGGTTGGTGTGCATTAGGGTTAGTCAAGCTGCTCCTAAAGCTCCAGTGTGTAAGATTTAGGTGAAAGGGAACTATTGGCAGAAATTTACTGTAGAATAATCCTCATGATGTTTTCACTAGTTTGTTTCATCTAAATTGTATGAATTGTAGTTTTCTTTACCCCAGAAAAGGCCCTTTATATTTAAATACTTTATATTTACATGGAGGGGACCCTCTCTACAGAGGCCGCCATGTTTTTTACATTAGTCCAGACTGAACAAACTAAACACCTTTTGAGTTTTTATGACAATTAAAGCTACCACAGGTTCTTTTTCATGTTTGGAAGGGGAGGGTGAGGTGAGGGGTGTTCAGCTGCAACATGCAACTTCAAAACTAGATATCACAAAATTCTACACACTGTACCTTTAAGCAAACCTACAGTGATATTCTTTGGAGAGCAGCGGCTTCCTCTGGTTCTTGACACTTTTTCCAACCTTTACTGTGAATGTTTGATGTGTCCAATACAAACAGGAAAAACACAATGATTTGTTTATTCATTTCATATAGATTGTGTTTGTTCATTGTAAACGAGATGAAAATGCAGATCATTTTTAAAGGTTTGGTCAGTTCTTGTTACCGAATGAACATCAGTAAAGATTGTGTTTTTTACTGCAGGATCCAAATAAAATGTGAAATGTTACGGATTTCAGCTTTAATAACGGGACTGTCTAATTCACCAATCATAGGCCATGTTTTATCGTTACATTGGCGTATATAGTGCAGATTTTTGCTAGACTGATGGATTATGGGACTTTTGTATACCAGACAAGAAATGTCTTATATATTATTTGGAATAAATGCAGGCATAAGTCCTTATTGAGTCTTTTCTTTTTAAGGCAAACTGATGAGCGTGAAGCTTTCGACTAGCCGCCTTCGTACTGCGCCGGGAATGGGAGACAGATCGGGTTGTTATCGTTGCGGGCAGGAAGGCCACTGGTCCAAAGAATGCCCTCTAGACCAAAATGGCTACCACAAAAACGGTTCAGAGCCAGAGTCTGATGGATACGATGCCTCGAGATTTGGCGGGCGTGGTCACAACAGTGGTTATCATCCAGACTTCACTGGTGATCCAGATTATGGTGGCGGCTATGCTCCTGTACATGTGTTTTCACGGGGTTCTGGTCACAGCAGCATGGCGGGGTACAGAAGGGGTGCAGGCTATGAGAGTGCAATGAGATACGGGCCGCACCCAGGTTATGGCATAAGCGCTGTTGCTGATCATAGCATGCCTCGGATGTATGGCAGCGAGGCGGCATACAGGGGCAACGGCTCACTCTATGGCGCGGTACCAGCCTACCCGATGCGACGGTCGCCTTACGAGGAACGGGATCCGTACGGGGTCGTGGACTACTATGAAAAGTACAGGGCCAATTCTTACGGAGGCAGTTATTTCGAGGAACGCGGCGCCGTCCCCTTGCCTGCTCCATCAACCCCCTCCATAGCTATTATTCGGGAACGTCTTCCCCCCTCTAGCCTTGACCCATACGAGTGCCCTCCCCTCCCTCCTCCACCAGCCCCAGTCTCCTCATTCTATGCACGTGACCGGAGTCCGATACGGAGAGTCCCTGCCGAGGCAGACGGATATGCATATGATCGTTCGCGCCTTTCCCCGGTGCTGACCCTCCCAAGAAGCACTGCCTATGAACATCCTCGGGATCCCGGTGCTGAGCGGACAAGATATACATACTAATCTGTTTCCCAAACAGCAAGATAGGATAGCCCAAGTGCAATTGGAATCACTAAAAATTAAATGTTACAGTGTGTCTCATTGGTAATATCAGGGGCAAAAGTCAGCCCGTGTGGGTAGTATGGACAAGGTGACAATAAAGCTTTCCAATTATCCAACAACTAGAATTCAGTGGAAATGGTTGAATGCACCCACATGACGCTGTGATCTCATTCCAGCTTATACTACAAAATGCAGAGCAACGAATGCTCAGTTGACCTCCGTTCATCTTCCTATTTACATGTTGTGATATTGGTGCAGTTCTGAAATGGCGTAGTTTAATGTGAAAGTGCAGAGATTGAGTTTTTCTACAAACTGGTTGATCCATCCATTTGTGATACTGTAAAAACAAAAAAAAAATCCCCCCTCCCCCATATAGTAGCAGTATGTTCATACAATATTTAGATTAATTCAATAGAAACACATAAAATTAATGCATGGTGCATGTTTTAGAGGTGAGTCTTAGGGTTATGTTAATTCAATTTAATGAATTCTTTTCAGCAGCGTCTTTGTGTATTTCTGTCTATTCATTTGTGTTGATGTAAGTTTACATTGTTACTGCATATATAAATCAAAAAATAAATTTCAATACCTTATGCCTCATCACCTACATTGGTAAATGGGGGGGTTACATGTCAAACCTGTACAAATATAGACCTGCACAAAATGAAAAATTATTATACTTTTGTAATTGGGATAATATGAAACCTATTTGTGGAATTGTGTTGAAGAACTTTCCAAGCTGCATTTTGGTCATGTTTTTTAATAGTCACATTACTTGTTTTAAATTTATTTTCAGTGCTGTGATATATATGAGGCTTTACGCTTTCAACATATGTTGTAGTTCCATGAGAAAATTATCTCAATTGCCTGTGCTGTCTGTCTTGATTTCTAACTATTAGGTCAAAATTAAAACCTGTTTAAAGACTGACTCTTATGTGTGTTGAATAATGTGGTATACTGATCTGGTATACTGCTCATCAGTTGCAATTTTGTTATATAGAAAGTAAAAATTGGAAGATTAGCTCAGTGATCGCAACCACAAGCAAGGGACTGTGATAAGTGATGGTTTCAGGTTATATGAAGTAAAGTTAGCAGGTGTGTAAGGATCAAAATAATCCTAATAGTAAAATTCTTATCTTTTAACTTTAAGTACAATGCCACAGTTTGGATTCAGCTGACTGAATCAACATCTTCCATCTGCAGACAAGCCGACCTTCTGGTTAGCAGACGGCAGCTGTACCCCCTCAGTCACCAGGCACACCTACTGGCAGATATCTTTGTTTGGGTTAAATCTTATTCTCCAAAATGATATTTTGTAAATGCTCTCTAAAACGTAAAGACTTTATTTTCTTTCACTATCATCAATCAAAAATAATTTTGACCAGATAAGTTGAAATATTAACAGAAAATGGGTACTAAAGTCAACTTTCTTGTCAGTTCTACTATGTATGTTTCTGATCTCCGGTGTAAACATAAGTAGACAGAACATATAAGTATACAACATATTAAGTAATAAAAACAGAGTAAAACACAGTATGCAGTCAAAAGGCACATGGTGGATAGGATGAGAGTTTTGCAAATGGGAATAGTGAGAAAATGGATTGAGAGTGCAAAGATACTTACTATACTTACCAATACTAGAAAATGGCAGTTAAGTTAGCAGCAGTTGTAGTATGATGAGCAGCATTTACGTTAAAATAAGGTGAAGTTACTACAATAAGTGATGCATGTTGTCATTGAAAAACGAGTTCAGGTAGATTCAGTAACAGTTCTTGTTATTAAAGCACTGTGTTGTTGTTCAGTTGATTTAACAGTAATTATTGACAATACAATTACACATCCGTTAATACAAAAAACGATCCGAATCCAAACACTGGTGGAAACAAAAGATTTAGTCATTATTGATTTTAAAGGAGGTTCATTTGATTAAAACTGAAAAAATGACAATCGACTCTTGATTGTTAGTGACAATTATAAATTATAATTATATAATTATAAAAAGAAAGTTTTTAATGTTTTTTTTTGTTCCTGTTTAGTTCATCACAAACAAACGTAGGCCGGATATGGCGTCACGGCTACGTATACCAGTATTGATAGCCGGATCAGCCAATAGACTTTCATAATGAGGATACTGGGGAGGGTCTTACTCTGGCCAATAGGAATGCTTTATTCTACAGCGCTCATCCTTTGTGGTTTTCTGTTCGGCGCCATTTTGATGAAGAATTGTGAGTAGTGACTGCAGCTAGTACTCAGATATTTCCCCCAGTTTCAACCAACTTCTACCTGAACCGACTGACGTTTTACAGAAACGTAGCAGTTGTCTGAAAATGGCCACGGGAGCAAATGCAACTCCTTTAGGGAAGTTGCATCCCAGTATCGGCGCTAAACGAGGATTTGACGCCGGGCCTGGGTCGGGGAACGGGCTGATGCCGACACCGGGGCCGCCTGCATCCTTCCCCTCGCTACAAGCTTTCCAGCCCACGATGCCAGCCGCGTCTTTCCCACAGCCACACCCGTTCAACCCGGCGGCTGGGTTTTCGACCCAGGCTCCACAGCCACCTCCAGGGGCCGGACTGGGTAACCAAGGTAAAATCAACGTCCGACGTTTTAAACGGCGAACGCATTGAGCGCCTGATGCTGCATGAGTCAATGCTAGCCAGCTAATGTGGCTAACTAACATGGCCTGACGTCAAAGGGCCCCGCGTCATGCCGTGGCCCTGCACGAAATGGAGTTAGTTGATTTATGGCTATAACGACAAAATGTTGTGTCACATTGAACTCAAATCATGCCAGAGGCTCAGCTTAGCTAAATGGAAGAAGTTAACACAGCTCCGGTGTAAATGAAATGTTTAACGAGTAATCTAATCCTTAGAGTCTGTGTTATGTATTTCAAATTAAAAGGCTCCTGTGTTGAGCCCTGCTTTAAGGATCGGCACTTAAAATCGCTCGTCAACTCTCCTGGCTTACAAGGTCATGCTTGAATTTACATCCATCACGTAGGGTGCGTCGAAGCCGCGAACCAATATGCATTAACTTCCCTGTTTCTCGGTAGATTTCGGTAAGAAATCAAGGAAGAAGAGTCGGTGGAGCAGCGAGACGCCTGATCAGAAGACGGTCATACCAGGCATGCCCACTGTTATTCCACCTGGATTGACCCGGGATCAAGAGAGAGCATATATAGGTAAATGCTTATTAAGTATCTGGTTTAAAAAAAAAAAAAAAGTCACGTTGTTGATTTGAAATGCAGTTTTGTTGTTTCTCATCAATTGCATCTGTTTGAGGTTGTAGTTTTCTAACTTGATGCATACACGTCTGTGCTGTTTGCTGCATTCCCAACAGCTAGAGCTCTCTAAAGGCACCAACAAGATGCATTAGCAACTTAAAACTTTGGATTACATTTCCCATCTAATCATCAGTAACAAATATGGTGTTATGCAAAAAGCGAAATGTCTAATTTTGCTCCAACTGTTGAGATGAAGCAATAGTTTCTGATGCATAGTGATAATAACTTGTTGATGTAAGGTGGCGATTAAGCTCATGTCTCTTTAATTGAGGTAAATTGGTTCTGTTGTGGTGTACTTACAGTTTGCATACCATCGGGCACCCATTAGCAAGAGGAGTTTGACATAGATGATTAAACACCACTGCTTGCTGATTTCTGTCCTGAGCTGCAGGTCACTGTTCAATGTCTTGCCTGATCCCTTTACACGTCATCAGTAATGTTCCTGTGCATGGAGACGTTCCTCATAATGTTCTAACATGCCAAAGTATGCTTCTGTTTATATCGATCCAAGTGTGAGCAATGCTGCTTCAATGGCAAAACTATCCAAATATTTAAACTACTCAACCAGTTGGTTTAGTAGTCATACAATTGGGACACACTGTCATTGTGTTCTTAGTTTGGCCTGTTTTATTAAAGAAGGATCATGTGATTCCAGTTTTTAACCACATATGCCTTTCAGCAGCAGTGTAGCACCAACACACTGTCTTCACAGGCCCTCAGCTGGGTGTTCTGAAGCAGATGAAACCTTTTGTCAATAACTGACTTTGTTATTGATGTTGTTCACTCATTGGTAATGGTTGTACTTCCTTGGTATGTAAACATTCATTTGTGCCCACCTCTCCTTGTCATACTTATCATTTCCTTTGCTCATGTGGTAGATCCCCTAAAATGATCCAAGGGAAACATTTTAAGATGCAATTGCTGTGAGCCACAATTCACAGGCCCCGTATTCTCCTCTATAATCCAGAGTAATCATTGCAGTAATCAGTTAATCTCTGTTTGGGGGTTATTTTCACTGCAATTTTCATGATGTGCATGAGATGACTGATTGATTTATTTCTTCACTGCCTTCAATATATAAGAATTGTTTCTTTGTCACTGCAGCCCCTCAGTATTAGATCTATGGAGTGATGTCATCACCCGTATTGTTATTGAAACTTGGAAAACAAATAGACCAATCAGTGATTTATTTCTTTTTGACTCAGCTGTGTCCTTTAAATGCCAAAGCCTGTAAACACAAAATGCTACAGTATCAGAAACCCTGTCTCCATGGAACCAATCCTCACCCAGGGTTTGAAGTGGTAAAGGCATTTTTAGGAATCACAGTCTAGTCGTTTACTGACATGTTGCCATGTTGATTCATTGTCTGATAGAAGGTTAGTCTTGTTTGTGCTAATGTAAATCTACCTATAGAACATTATGATATTGGGTAAATGCCTCTTATGTCCTCAGAAATGCCTTAGAGTCTTACTAGATGTTCATTTTAACTCCCTTTGTTTTTTAAACAGACTCACCATTTATTGTTTTACCATAGTAATAAATGGGACAGTGCTCTCATGTGCAGAGCGTTGTCTCTCTGATGTTGTTGTGGTAACCACATTTCTCTCCATCCTTGTTTTTCTTTCCTAACCTGAATTCTTCCAGTCCAACTGCAGATTGAAGACCTGACTCGTAAACTGCGTACAGGAGACCTGGGAATCCCTGTTAACCCTGAGGACAGGTCGGAAAAAGATTAAACCCACGAACAGTAACATTTTCTCTACCTTCTTGACTTTTTGGAAGACAAATGTTGATTTTCTGTATATATGTGGTGGTTAGTCTAAATCTAAAATTCTAAAGTAATAAGCTGGTAGACTGTTACTTTAGTTAGCCATCTTCTAATTTAAGAGCAGTGTTGTTCAAAATATTTAGAGTTAATGCACTTTACCAAAGCCTAGTGCTAGAAAAGAATAAATCTACATTTGTATCTTTATTAAGTCTACTAATAATTCTATCACAAGTAAGCATACGTCTTTCAACATTTACTGAGACTAGTATCTAGTGTCTGTAATGTTATAATAAGATTTGAATGAAAATAGGATAGAAGTGCAGCATTTGGACACTAATTAGAGACATTGCAGTGGACAGCACCACAAACTGCAGCCTACAGAACGATTATATAATTGTAACAACCGTCACTAACGGCTTCAACAAAAAATAATCATGATAACCTTCAAGACTTTTAGATTAAACTGCACTAGTTTTAGCTACATGTTCCTAATTTTTACTCAAGACAGTGATTACAATTACTTAAACAAACAAAATCTAAACATTTTCCAGCCCTGAAAAATGCAGAATTATAATTGGCTATCAAAGATGTAGCTCTTGTGCCTTTAAGTACATATTTATATGAACAGAAATATAATATACAATCAAACATGAAAGTTTCTTCTTGACTCTGGAGGGTCTACTCTCTGGCTTTTTGGGAGCTTTCAGTAAAGTCTCGTCATCTTCCTCAGAGGAGGAAGAGGAGCAGAGCAACTACCATCTCCTGAAGAAGATGGTGAGATCCAATTGAAAGCTTCCAAAAGCTAGCAAGTTGACCTTGATTTGAGTGCTGTCTTGCTTTTCCTACTTTTATTGATTTTTGTCAGATAAATGTTTACAGGTTTGTGAGCTCTATGTTAAATCACAGTGTAGCGTAAAACAAAGTTTAAATCTTGTGTAAAATTAAGACAAATAAATTAGTTGAAAATAGTTTTGCAAGCGATGGTATTCAAAATAGAAAGGCATAGAGGGTATGAATGCTCTGGTAACCAACACTATGTAGTTCAGTGCGAGCTGAGTTTAGGTGTATTTCAGGTAAAGACAAATAAGCAAGTCTTAAATATTTGCACCTTTCATATTGGGCTATTTAACTCGACAGGTCAGTGGAGTTGTCGCTTCAAATTTAGCCTCCCAGTTTTTTATGCATGAAGGTTCCAACCACTGCTTGTTTGTGTGATGTAGAGTGCTGTGTGAACCTATGAATGAATACATACATGAAGGTAAATTGTTTTCCTCTGAAACAGGCTTGGGTCAACAAACTGTACTTGAATTAAATGATTTCAATTACATTGATATTTAAGATCTTTTTTAGTGTTGAAGTTGAAATAGAATTGGCTCTTTGAAACGTATTAATTTGAGTTAATAATTCAGACCCATCAAGTTATTTTGCCTTTCCTTAATTGCACACTGGATATTAATTATTTATTTTTGACAGTGATGGCATGTAGCATACACTGTGCTATATCAGTGATCAATAGGTTTTTCAATATTGATCACTAGTTCTCTCGTAACAGGGCTTAACATTTCCACCAAGGGGGAAGGGAAAGTGGGGGGCGTGTGCCAGTTTTCACTCTGGACTTTTGAGGTCTGGAAGAAAACTGCCAGACTTCTAAGTTCTGGAAACGCAATAGCCATCTTATGACATAGTTTCCATAAGGATCTGTTCCCACAGGAAGTGGCTTGCTCTCATGAGTGTGTGACATTGACCTTTGTTAGCTAGAGTCCCTGCCGCCTGTACACTGCACAGAGTTTCTCATCATAATCAGACATTTCCACAGCAACCAAAAAGTCGATTGCAGAACTGCAGCACTCTTATAAATCACTCCCCAATCTAATGTGACAGAACCTACTGGGGTCTTTCAGGTTGTCACCGTTGGAAGTTTGAAGCATAAAAGGAAAAACGTTTTTTTTCCCTCTTCACGTCACATGGACACAAATGTGGCTCTCAGGTGGGAGAGCATAGGAAAAGGTGGATATCTAATCTTAATTCCTTTTCTCTAACCCAAATTACCCCACGTCAACCTAACCCTTTTTCAAGCACAGAGCCTCCTTAACGCAGCAACACAGGTTTTCAGCATCCAAGGGGAGGTACGGACCTCTTCCGCCACGTCAACACCAAGCAACTCTCAATGCCAGCGTTTCTGCTTAGGATTGCGAATTTTGCTTTGGTTTCTTTTTCTTACCTGCAGCTTTCCTTTCTTATAGGCCAACAATCCTGTATGCAGGTTTAGTTATGGCCATTCATTTGTTTTTCGTTTTTTCTGTGTGGTTGATGCCCCTCCACTGTAATGGGTTAATTGCCGCTATACAGATTTGGTTGCCCCCGTTTTACCCTGAATTGTATACATTAATGAACTCTAGCGTTTGAAACGTCAGTGCAGAGTTCCTATATCATTTTATTTTCCTTTTTAGTTTGCTCTTGCACTGGCCCTTAGTCACATAGTCAGTCTATCTGAGATTTCTCTCAGTAGATCCAAATTTCCAAAATGAAATTTCTTTTTAAATTTAACATAATTTCTCAGATATATGTCATAACCTGTTGATTACAAATTGCTACTGAAGATTTGAAATTTCTAAAGCTTTAGTTAGCTGTAGGAAGTGTGTAATGGTTAACCTGCAGAGCTCCAATTCTAGAAAGGTACTGATGTTGTATTTCCTGTCTTTTGTCTGCCATTTTCAGGTCTCCCTCTCCGGAGCCCATATATAACAGCGAGGGCAAGAGGTTAAACACCCGTGAGTATCGCACAAGGAAGAAGATCGAGGAGGAACGCCACTCCCTCATCACTGAGATGGTTGGACTCAACCCTGACTTCAAGCCTCCTGCAGACTATAAGTATGATTTATTTGTGTTAACAATCTTTGCTTTAAGCTATCGTAACAGTCTGTTTTAAGTTAATAGAAATACATCCATTGGCTACAACTTTAAAACCAGTAATTGGTTTTAATTAGATCAGTGTATATTAGGGCTGTCACTGTTTGGGTGACATGTTTGGGAACATGAACATTGGGGGTAACATTTGTAATGGCCCGTTCAACTTCAAAGTATGAGTGTTAATCGTCTGAGTGCATGCACAAGGTAGGGAGTGGGCTTGAATACATGTGAACAAATTGTGTCATGTCAAATTTGCTCAAACCTGATTTTTGGAAAGAATTGACAGCCCTATTGTATATCTGTGACCTGCATTAAAAAAACACATGAACAGTTTGAAAGAATCAGAAAGTTGATCTTGTACCAATTTCTTGCAGACCTCCTGCCACCAGAGTCAATGACAAAGTTATGATTCCCCAGGACGAATACCCTGAAATCAACTTTGTTGGTCTGCTAATTGGGCCACGGTAAGCTGGACTTAATATTAATATATTACTATAACCTTGTATTTTATATATTGTACACAAGCAATTTATGGCCAAGCTTCTCACGTGTTTCTCTTTTTGTTTCACCAGTGGTAACACACTGAAGAACATTGAGAAGGAGTGCTGTGCGAAGATCATGATCCGTGGTAAAGGTTCTGTAAAGGAGGGGAAGGTTGGCCGAAAGGATGGACAGATGCTCCCAGGGGAAGATGAGCCTCTGCACGCCCTGGTCACTGCAAACACAATGGAGAATGTCAAGAAAGCTGTGGAGCAGGTTAGATAGACCCCAGTGTGCAGATTATCCAGCTCCCTTTGGATGCTCGATCTTTGCTCGGTGGTTCATACCTGTGAAGATTTTTGAGTTTATCTCAATGTATGGAACATAGCTTCTGGCATGTAGAATATGTATTGTTAACGGTGTGAAATTCACAGATTCGCAACATCCTGAAGCAAGGCATCGAGACACCTGAGGATCAGAATGACTTACGGAAGATGCAGCTGAGGGAGCTTGCCAGACTCAATGGCACACTGAGGGAAGACGACAACAGGTCAGTGAACATGTCCTCCAGTGGTGGAGCTTCATGTATATTTCAGTGTTCAGATCATTGGTGATGATTGTGGGAGCAGTGGAAAAGACTAATTTATGGACAGAGTCAACCCTGCTCTGTGTTAGCTACAGAACACCAGTGAAGACTGTCACTCTTGTTTCTTCAGGATCCTTCGCCCCTGGCAAAACGCCGAGCCACGCAGCATCACCAACACCACCCTCTGTACCAAGTGTGGTGGAGCAGGCCACATCTCCTCTGACTGCAAGTACACCAGGTGATCACATCAACAAGCCGCAAAATGTGGAGTGAAAGTCCAGTTTTGTTATGAAGTGTGATTTTGTAACAATGTTTGCTGTTTTGCCTCTTGTAGCACATTTGCTGCCCACAGAGCAACAGGTGGTGAGCCTCCTCAGTCGGCCCAGGACAAGGCTCGTATGGACAAGGAGTACCTGTCCCTAATGGCTGAGCTGGGGGAGGCTCCAGTCCCCACATCTGGAGGGGGACACTCCAGCAACCAGGGGGGGGCACCTCGAACCTCAAACCCCAACAACAACCAGCCACCTCCGGTTAGTTTGTGACACATTTGAATCCATGCTATGGTTTCCATATAAACGTTTCTGAAGTGACGGATATTTGTGTGTGTGCGCAGCAGAACCGGCCTCCTTGGATGAGCTCTGGCCCGACTGAGAACAGGAACTACCATAGCATGCACGGTGGGCCTGGAGGACACCACAACTTCCCTCCCCCCATGCCCAACATGGGAGGCCCCCATCTACCCCCCAACCCCAACGGTCTGCCTCCCCCCTGGATGCAGCCTCCTCCTCCCCCCATGGGCCAGGGTCCAGGACCTCATGGACACCCTATGGGTAAGAGTGTTTTTAGCTGGCAGATGCTGAATGATTTTAAGACATCACTGTTACACAAGCTTCTTGTAAATCCTTTAAATTTATTCACAAGCTCCTCAATGTGGCTTGATGAATGAAGATCATTCAAACTGGCAACAAAGCAAAAGTGTTGTGGACCAAAGTAAAAAAGCTTCGGCACCATAATGTCAATGTGGAAGATGATTCATGTTTTTTCCCCTCATAGGTCTGCTGCCTCCTCCAATGGGCATGATGCCCCCTCCACCTCCTCCCCCGAGCACCCAGCCACCTCCCCCGCCTTCTGGTCCGCTGCCACCATGGCAACAGCAAGCTCCACCTCCTCCTCCAACCAGCAGCATGGCAACCAGTACACCGCTGCCCTGGCAACAAAGTAAGAACCCACTAAACCTTGATACGAAACCTGTCTGTCATAGACTAATCAATATACACAGTTCTGTATACTCAACTGTTGAATGGAAATACAGATGGTTGAACCTTTATACGTTGCATTGTTTTGTCTATTATATGGTAGAATAGTTTTCACTTAAAAAAGCGAGAACAATCTATCATACAGGGAAATGTAAACAATGTTCTGTGTTTTGTCTGAAGGGCTAAAATGACTCTAACAATGGGATTGATAAAAAATACTTAACAGTGATACAGTCAGAAGACTAATTATCTTTTTAGTTGTTGAAGTAAATGCAGCTTTCTCATGTGGAAGGTTTTCAGTGCGTGTCATCTGGCTTTACAAACTACAAAACATCACATAAGCCGATTTCATGACCTCTCACATCAGCTTCACCGCGCTTTCTGTGGACTTCATAACAGCCCCCCTGGAGTATTTCTGAGTTCAATGCATGTCTGAAAGCAGCAATACTCATGATCTTTCTGGAGCCAGATGATCCGATTGACAGAATTTTTTGGGGGGGGGGATTAACGTAATTGCTGTCAGTAGAGAGTTAACCTCTTTTTACTCCCTGCAGATACCACCACTACGTCCAGCCCTGGCACTGGCACCCTGCCTCCATGGCAGCAGCCCCAGCAGCCTGCAGCCTCAGGAGCCCAGCCCCCACCACCTATGGGCACCCCATCCATGGTTCCGCCTCCCCCTGGCGTCCAGCCCCCGTTGCCCCCTGGCGCCCCTCCTCCTCCCCCTCCACCACCTCCAGGCTCAACCGGCATGATGTATGCACCACCACCACCCCCACCACCCATGGACCCTTCCAACTTTGTCACCATGATGGGGATGGGGGTACCAGGCATGCCCCCCTTCGGCATGCCTCCTGCCCCCCCACCTCCCCCACCCCAGAATTAAGCCTGCCACAGAAGAACCATCCTCCCGGAAGAGTTTCAACGCTGCAGCACATTGTTCAATTGTATCCAATGGACTGATGTTATATAGAGCATTTCTGTGTGTGTGCTCACAGAAAAAAATATAACCAGTGCTTTATTTTTTATTGATCCTTGATATTGTGAAGACATCTCTGAATTATTGAAAGGCTGTTAGCTCAATTTGTAAACTTGTGTAACTTAGTTATTTTTCCTGTTTTTAAATTCACATAAATACAAAGATCCTTGTGTGCATACAAAAGACGCTCCTGGCCACGTGTTCTGCTACGCTGCAATACTTTGTCATGCTACTTGGTTACCAAATTAACTGCTTTATAACCAGCTACAAATCTGAAAACACGACATTCATTGCATTTCAGATATTGAACTTCAGTTTGCATGTTTAATTTTAAACACCACATTTGTATTCCTGTCATCCTCATGTTGGCTTTGAGTTGAATAAGATTAATATTTTTGTAATAATGTGATGTGAAGTGCATCTTAGTTCTGTCAGAAAAACCTTTCTGTAGTACTGTCTCAGATTAATTTCCAGAAATTCCCAGGTTTTTTTTTTTAAATTTGTTCTTTTTCTCCTTTGTTAACTGTCTGCATCTCAGTTGTGACACTGAGTTTGAAAAGGGGCTTTGGTGCTGCAGTCTGCTGGCGTCTGACCCTCTGCACTACTTGAATGTTGGGAATCTGATATATATCCTTGTTTCTCTGCATCTCTCTGCTCTGATAAGATGCTGTGTGCAGTGTTTGTGTTGCTTCTGCGAGGATGAAAGTATCAGTTTTGTCAATCAAGTTATTGGAGAGGAAAAGTTTTAGTTTTACTCTCTTTCTGGAATTAGTCTGTGTTATGGCCCTAGCCTGAATGAATATCTGTTGAAATCTTGCTTGGTTTAGAATTAAACTGATCCATTTCACCTTTTTGTCCTTTTGTGCAGACTGGTCTCTCATTTCAGGGATGCAAGACTGTCAGTTTACTTTTTCTTTTTTTGGTGCAAGGCCTTTTAGGCTGCCTCCTTTACACATTGCATAACAAGCGTTTTGTCTAGTGGGGTGTTCTGCTTTTCAACTCTACAGGAAGCCTTCACTTAAAGAGACATGCACAGTGTTTAAAACACTCATGTGAAAGTAGGTAGAGTATCTGCCCATTGACATCAACAGCAGTCTTTATGGTCTTATATTTAAATTCCGAATGGAGCAGTAATGGTGATGAGAATTGGGACAGACCGAATAATTGTTTAATTAACTCACATCACATTTTAATCATTTTTGTTGCTTAACGATTTCAGATTGAAAAATTACATGAGCAACAAGTAAAATTGTAAATTCAATTCTGTGCAAAGTGAAGCACCACTTCATCAATAAGATTAAAATATATATATATATATACTCTGGCATTTAGGTAATAATATCTCATGGTGCGCTTACTAGCTTTTTGAACTTTAAACTGCATTGCATAGTTCATTACTGAAACATAATCGTTGGCTCTGGCGCTTTGAAGATGGTTTAACTGTTACCACATCACGTAACAAGTTTTCAAATGTTTCCTAGCCTTGTATCACATCCTGTGGTCGTGCTCACCGGATGCAGTTTGGTCAGGTGCCATTAAACGTACACACGTCTATATTCAGTACAACCACTTGCGATACGTCCTATATTTAGGTCACTGGATGTCAACTGAGCAAACTGTTTATTACAAATAATGATTTATATTCGGAAGTCCCAAAAATGTAGTAATTGGTTTGTGTTGAGTATTTATGTGTTTTGTTTAGTCACCACTGAGCAAACACTTAGCTGATGAGAACTAAGATATCCTTATCTCACAGTCTGCAAATGTGAAAGTGTGAGATGACCCTGTTTTTTTCCTTCCTCAGACTGTTGCATAAGAACAAGCCTACATATTAGTTTGTTTGTCAGGGTGTCATTTTATAATCTGTGATTTCAGTTTAAAACAATGGCAAAACAGTTGTTTTTCCTCAACAACCAAATGGATGTTATTGAAAATAAACACAAACCAAACAGGGACTTTAATGTTAATACACACTGCTCAAATAATGAAGGGAACACTAAATCGTCACAGTATAACAAGTACAGCAAGTTTCAGGGATATCAATCTGTCCATTTAGGAAGCATGAGTGATGATGAATCAGTTTCACCTGCTTTGGTGCAAATTAAAGTGACGACAGGTGCAGTGGAGAAGCAAAATCAAGACAACCCCCAAAAGGGAATGGTTTTACATGTGCTGGCCTCAGACAGCTGCTCTCTCTTTGTCCTTCCTGACTAATTCTTCTTTAGTCTTGTGTCCTCATCACTACTGGTAGCATGAGGCGGTATCTTCAGCCTGATCAGGTTGCACAGGTAGTCCAGCTTCTCCAGGAAGCGACCTGTGGTCCCGAGAAGATTTGCTGTCTCTCCCAGAACAATCTCAAAGAGCACGGAGGAGATACCAAGAGACTGGCAGATACACAAAGAGAGCAGGACGGGTATCTGCTCCTTTGTGCGAGGAGGAACAGGAGGAGCACTGCCAGAGCTCTACAAAATGACCTCCAGCAGGCTACAGGTGTGCATGTTTCTGACCAAACTGTCAGAAACAGACTCCATGAGAGCCTGACGACCTCTAGTGGGACCCTCAGAGAGATTGCCAGACCTTACGCTGGTGCAGGACAATGCCCGGCCTCATGCGGCCAGAGTGTGTAGGTAGTATCTTGATGATGAAGGCATTGATGCCATTGACTGGCCCTTGATCCAACTGAGCACCTATGGGACGTTACGTATCAGTGCATCACATGCGGCCAAGTACCGCCACAGACTGTGCAGGAGCTCACTGACGTCCTGATCCAGATCTGGGACGAGATCCCCCAGGAGTTTCAGGGGTAAACAATGTTGCAGCCAAATCGATGTAAATGGCGACAAATTCTTCAAACTTAAGAAAAACACTACCCATAAGCCACGACATTCAAACTCAACTTTAACCAGCATCATTTACACCATGATTTTAGCCAAAATGTCCTCTGATCTCCTCTGGAGCCACGTTCACGTGCGGATCACAGCCAACATTCAGGCTAAAAACATGTTTAATCAATTTTCTTTTAAATTGTTTGAAGAATCACCATTAACTACGATTGCAGTGGAGTTGTCTGCAACAGTTTACCCCTGAAACCTCAAACGTGAACTCAAACACTTCACCCAATCCTCCATGTGCACAGTGGTGAGGAGATAATGAGTGCATCTTCAAATATTCCCTTCACAGATCAGATCAGTTAAAACTAGCTGTAATTCGGATTTATGTATTCATCTGCTGTTTACAATATAAAGTTGTGACAGAGGCCTGTGACGCACTTGCTAATTGTTACAGGTTGGCGAGTTGACGCAACTTTTATTTTGAAAGACTACGTCGGAAACGGTTGGTGCGGCTTGACAGTGAGAACGTGACATATAAAGTGGGCTGGTCCGCCTCCCCCCCCCCCCTCCCCGGTGTCTGTACTCATTCAGCGGAGGAAGAGAGAGGGAGAGACGGGAGAGAAACACTCGACCTGCGGCTCCCCCCCTCTCTGACATTCAACGGGAACCTCCGGACAACGCGGAAGACCGCAACCATGGCGAAGCCGCTGACGGACCAGGACAAGAGGAAGCAGATCTCCGTGCGGGGACTGGCCGGCGTGGAGAACGTCACGGACCTGAAGACGAACTTCAACCGTCACCTCCACTTCACGCTGGTGAAGGACCGGAACGTGGCCACCAAGCGGGACTACTACTTCGCCCTGGCCAACACGGTGCGCGATCACCTGGTGGGCCGCTGGATCCGCACGCAGCAGCACTACTATGAGAAGGACCCCAAAGTAAGCAGCGGGCTGATGCCGCAGTCCTGCACGTACACACGGCTGGGAGGGGAGGGGAGGGGAGGGAGGGAGGAGAGGGGATGCCGGGCTCCGTGCTGCAGTATCACAAGTGGTGTGTGTGTGTGTGTGTGTGTGTGTGTGTGTGTGTGTGTGTGTGTGTGTGTGAGAACTGTACATGTCCTTAAATAGACCGTCTTCTGCTGCTCTGCCTGTGAGAAAGTGTGAGGCTGCGCTCAGATCAACAGGGAGTCACATCCTCACTGTGTCTGATGTTGCGTAACACTTCTGCATCTGCCTCCATCACCGTAGTCTGATCCGGTCACACACACACACACACACACTCACGTTTGTGCTTCTATCTTACCCAAACCGCAACCATCCAAACTAAAGACCTAACTTAAACCTAATTCTAGCCCTAAAACCGAGTCTAAACCCTCAAGCAGTCCATTGCAAAAGTGAGGACTGCAAAATGTCCTCACTGTGTGTGGTCTGTGATTTAAATGGTCCTCACAAAGATGTAAGTACAGGAACACTCATGTCTCTGTACAGTTGTGAGGACACTCACACCCTAACCAGCACAACTTAACCCTAACCTAGTCCTAATTCTAACCCTAAAGCCGAGTCTTAACCCTCAGACAGGCCTTTGATTCTGTGAGGACCAGCTCAAATGTCCTCACAATGATGGGAATGAACCAAAATTGTCCCTCATTACTATAGAGAGACATGCACTCCTGCACGCACACACTGAGGGCACCCCTCGCTGGCTCTGCAGCATGGAATCCGGAGGCTCAACTGGTTGGGGAAATGCAGATTACGTAACTGCGAGTCGTGCCCCCTCCCACCCCCACCACCACCACATCACAAAATGGCCACACACTGTTGCTGAGGCAGGTCAAGATGCAGACTCAGTGTAAAACCTCCCATGTGTGTCCGGTTGTGTGCAGGACACAGGATGTGATTTACATTCATTTTCATACTCCTCCAACTGGTGCCCTGTGTGTGGGGCCCATACACGTGCACGGCATAGAATTAAAGGACAAAAATAAGCACCAGTGTTTGAAATGAGCTCTTTGAACCGTTATGTAACTGTAGATGCACTGACAGGCAGTCTGGTCACATCTGTCACATGTGGAACACTTGCTCTTCTGTGTTCTAACACATCATGAACAGTTTCCCACCCAGTCCCCCGGACGTCTGTGCCGTAGATTCTAAAAGTGGAAGTCCCTTTGTCACTGATCCATTTCAACAGTGTTGGTGACGGAAGCTGCTGCAGTCAGAGCCGTCACAATGAACCTTCTTTCAAAGTCAATTCAATCTCCTCCACCTTTATACAAAACCAGAATGAACTGGGCCTGCTCAGCATTTTAAAACATTGTCATACCTGCCTGAGGATGTTAAGATGCTAATTTCTTAATTTAATCAGCGTCTTTCTTTTTCTTTACATGCATATAGGTCAATGAAACATAGAACCTCTAATAATGTATTTTTAGTTGTGGTTTTTTTTTGTAATACATTTTTTTAGTCTGGTGTTTAAACTCTCATTTGTTAAAAAAGTTTTCAAACTGCTTAAATGTATTTTTAACAGTATTTTCAACTCTCTTAGAGTCTACACTGCCTAACCCTTTGTGTGGTTTGTATTTACAATAATACATGTATTTTGGATTCAATATTTTAAGCATCAGAATACATTCAAAGTATAAAAATAATTGCAGAAATAAATAAAACAAATAATGCATTCAACAACTATTTACATAATATTTATCAAGCCCTATTATTTATTGGTTTAAATTAATATTTTATCTGGTTACACCACCTAATCAGTTGTCATACATTATCAAGGAATATACTGAATAATGGCCTTTCTTTTCAAATACAGACACTATTTAAGTAGTAAAAATTATCAAAAATTATTGTATACATGTTTCCGGGAAGTTCAACACATTAACAAAGAGCCCTGCACTCTGTGGAACAGGAGGTCCAGGCTGTATAATAAATTAGTCATGGCCAGTGTGTAAGTCTGCACTTGGCTCTACACAGTCTGCTGCACCGTGTAAGGGAGATGAAGGTTGATTGTCGGCCTTAAGCTTCACCGTCCATGCCATTACTGTTACTGTGGAATATACTGTAATCCTCCTTTTAACCTCCTCAACTCTGTTGGACCCTCTGCCTGCTTCATTAATACCACATCAGGTTGAGCTGCCAGGGCGTAGTTCAGCTCCCTTGAACTTCATTTGTGCATTGGAAAGAGTTTTAAAGTTCCAAATGTGGCTTCCTTTGGCTAAGGGGAAACTCCTATTTAAAGGATAATTGTACATTCCTCTCATTACTGTGCAAAAGTACAATTAAACACCATAAACCCTACAATGAATACATCCCACTGACATGTGCTGTGTGTGTATCATCCCTCTGTGCCATGGAGCTCAAGTGTTGTCAAAACACTGGGTGACATTTTCCTTCATTACACACACACACACACTTTGATGAATTCTCACTGTAGCACCAAATGTATATTGATCCGCCGCTGGAAATAGTCCCCTACTTTTGATGCATTCCCTCCCAGGTGACCTCAGTAGTAAAAGTGCAGGGAAATCAGAACATTTTTGACAAAGTATTAATTGATGAGCATAAAATAATATTGATTAACCCCTGAGTTATCATGTAAAGCATGAAATGACCCAGATTATGTGGGAGTCACTTACAACTAAGTGCTCTTTGTTTGTGAACGTAAGCTGTCGGACTCCCTGTTGTCATATGTACGTACTATGTGGATGATCAGAAGCTTGGTAATTACACTGCACCACTAATCTGCTGTTGAATCAATCAGGAGAGGCTTAATTTGACAGACGAACAAAAACTAAAATGCCGTGCACAAAAAGAGGAGACAGTGATGTGATATGATTGAGGCTGTGCAGGGTCCCAGTGATCCAGACGCTGTCGGAAGTGTGATGTGATGAAGAGTCGGCTGGATATGAAGACAGGAGGTGAATGAGGTGGAGGAGGGTCGCAGTGACTCAATGAAAGGACAGCGGAAAAGAAGACTGATTGAAGTTTTACATAAACACAAAAAGTGATTGGATCCCTGCAGACCCACAGTCAGCTGATTAGAAAAGATCACGGGTAAGATGGAGGGGATCGTGGAGAAGTAAGTCATAGACTTCCTGATTGGTATCCACAGTTGCCTGCTTCATGTATAACCTTGGAAAAGGAGCACACGCCCTCTTCCTATTTATACTGACCACCAGTGATTGTGAATTGACGATTGATCCTTTTTCCAAGTCTGCTTCCTCTCTGCGACCCCCACCATCACTCAGCAGCAGGATCAGAGATGACATGTGGCAGAAGGTCAGACAGGCTGTGCCAAAAATGTCAGAACACACTAAACACAAAGTTTCACATGTCCTCATGGAGCGCTACCACCATCACCCACACTTACTGTCTAGTCAATACCTCTGCCAAAGAGGTAATGTTCTCACCCATGCCTGTTTGTTTGATTGTCAGTAGGATTACGCAAAAACCTCGGAACAGTTTTCCGCTAAACTTGGTGGAGGGATGGGACCTGGGCCTGAAGGAAGAGTGAAATTAATTGAAATTAATAATTAATTAATTTATTAAAACTTCTTTTCTTTTATATTTCTACTATAAGAACCAGACAACCATGTGCAGGGTTTGTTCGGCCTTGGCAGAGGTATGCGCCGGACTGAGTGCCAATTCTAGATTTGGGTGTCGAGGAGGTAACTGTGGTCCCGTGGTGTGATTGGCCTCTGTGCGAAGTGTCGAGATATTGTGGTCGCAGTGCTGTCTCTGAGAGCTGCAGCTGTTGTCGAGCAGAGATAATGTCGCAGGGCCATTAAGGGAACTAAACGGGGCACGTGTGTGATATTATTAGTGCTCTCCTGAGAATGTGCGGTGAGTTTTAGTGCTCCGTTTTGTTTATTTAAAAAACTATGGATCGTATTAGTCTGCTTTTGGACATGTAATGAAATAAAGCACTGATGAACGATGAACTGTTTCTCTCGCTTTCTCTTGTAGCGCGTCTACTACCTCTCCCTGGAGTTCTACATGGGCCGGACTCTGCAGAACACCATGGTTAACCTGGCTTTGGAGAATGCCTGCGATGAAGCTACATACCAGGTGAGGCAAAGGATCTTGGGGGGGAAAAAGGACCTAGCAATTCTGGGCTTCTCCCAGATGAATCCCAAAAGAGCACAATTGACATAAATATCATTGATTTCGCTTCACTGGAAACATCCATCACCTGTTCTTCCAGTAAGTGAAGATTTACGTGTCAGCTCTAGTGTAGACTTGTCGTTGGGTGGTGTAATTGAAGGGTGCTCTGGTGAATACTGTATATCTTAAGTACCAAAAATAAAAGTAATGACAACGCAGTAATGCTGTATATAAATGACTGGATTATAAGTAAGTAATGCATATTTCTGAGCAGGTTAATTTGTAATAATGCAGCTTAATGAATCTATTGATTGTCTTTTGTGTAGTACTATAATAATTAGATTCAGCAAAGTAACTAGTAACATTTGCTGATAAATATTTATAGTAGGATAATATTTGCATTGGTAGTAATACAAATACTTATGTTAGGTACATCTTCTTCAGTTAAAGGACAAAAGGTCAAGCTGCGTCGCACCTCTCTGTGAGAGAGGAGAGGAATGATGAATATATTCATAGCCCCAGAGGAAGCTGCAGCACTCATGCCGGTTTCTCTTGTGTTTCTCAGCTGGGTCTGGACATGGAGGAGCTGCAGGACATTGAGGAAGATGCCGGTCTAGGCAACGGCGGACTGGGTCGTCTGGCTGGTGAGCTGGTGCTGTCTGCTGATTGGCAGCTGACAGACAGTGATGTTTAGCTGCCACCTGCCAACCCCTCCTCCCCTGTCTCTGTTGTTTCTCCAGCTTGTTTCCTGGACTCCATGGCCTCTCTGGGTCTGGCCGCTTATGGATATGGCATTCGCTACGAGTTCGGCATCTTCAATCAGAAAATGGTCAACGGCTGGCAGGTATGTTTACCTGCTGGGAGGCGCTAAAAATATACTTTCTAGTATACTGAGGAGCTGTCACTCTTATCACTGTCTATCACTCAGACACATTGACACATCTGTATCATCAAACTGGCTAAAAACAACGTGTTTATTTGCATATACAGCAAGGAAGTGAGATATAATCCCAAGAGGTCACAGGAGACACATTAACAGATAACTACTGTACACAATCTGTTCATAGCAGAATCACTAACACATTACTGACATTAATTCCCTTTTTGGCACCAGCTCCACTTACACCATGCTGCAAGCTCACGTTGATAGAGGCGTGGCATGTCATTTGGCCAATGGGCACATCTATTAGGCAATCATTTTGTTGGTTTGTGAATGCGGATCAGTGGTATTTTTATTTATTCGTTTAGGTTATTTTATTATTAGACAGTAAATGTCATCAAATGTTACCATTATTATTAATCTGAACTGACCTGATACTCAACTATGGAGGTCACATAGCATGTTTGCATGGGAATCGAACAGACACAGTGTTTTTCAGCACAGAGCTCAGGGATCGACCTCAAAATGAGATATTTAAAAAGATTACAGACAAGTTTATATATTAAGAATTATTTTGATTCTGATTTTTTTCTTTCAAACTCCCCCAAATTCTCGTATATCAAATTGCAATTTTGAAATCCATGCAAATATGTGAACATCAGGAAGAATCAGCAACATGTCTCCGAGCACCTGAAGTGAATACACAGTGGTGTGTTCCCGCAGGTGGAAGAAGCTGACGACTGGCTGCGTTATGGCAACCCCTGGGAGAAGGCTCGCCCTGAGTACATGCGCCCAGTCCACTTCTATGGAAGAGTGGAACACACAGCTGAAGGAGTGAAGTGGGTCGACACACAGGTGAGTCGGAGTGAACACAAATCTGTCATAAGGCACTTTAGCTGTTGGAGACTGTTAATTGGAATTGATGAATCATACTGATTCCTAACTCTTTGAGCGACCTGATGGTGGATGTTGCAATAAAACCCCTGCAATCACTGCTTTCCAGCTGCGTTCCTCTCAGATAACATCCCTGTGTACCGCAGCCTCTTCGTCTCATGCACTTCATCAGAAGCATAAAGTTTATCTCACAATGAATAATGTAATTGTAATCCATGTGTTGTTTGTTTTTAACCCAGGTGGTCCTGGCTCTTCCCTATGACACCCCAGTGCCCGGCTACAGGAACAACATTGTCAACACCATGAGACTGTGGTCTGCTAAGGCCCCCTGTGACTTCAACCTCAAAGACTGTGAGTGTTGTTTTTCTAAATACAAATCTAAGGATCTTATCCGGTAAGACAAAAAGAAGAAAGTGAAGAATCTTAACATGGAACAGAAAAGCTCGAGTTGCTCAAACTGCTGTTATCCCACAGTTAACGTTGGTGGTTACATCCAAGCTGTGCTGGATCGAAACCTGGCAGAGAACATCTCCAGGGTTCTCTACCCCAACGACAATGTGAGTGGATTGACCAAAACCTCCACTCTTTTTCTGCACCGTAACTTTGTAGTGTTTGTCCTCTTCACCCTCCATGTTAAATGGATCATGACAGTCAGGCTGTTGTCAAACCAACTGATCACATCTTTATTGTGTCCGTCAAAATAAGATTGTGAGAAATGTTGTTAAAAACAACAATACACACTAATACAGAAAGTAGAGTGGATGAAAGTCTGTCAGCTGGGATGGGTACTATTTACAAAACAGTTTGGGTAATAATGTGGTACTTTGCTTTCATTACTCCACCAAATAAGTTTGGCTAGTATTGAGCAATAAAGCAAAATCTGCATTTAAATGTATACAGAAAGATAATAGAAGTTAAACTTGTTATATCGAATGAGTACTGTATGCGTCAGAGGTATGGGTAGATTAGAATTTTCAAATAGTCTCAGGCGGTAAGAGACGGTTAAATTGCATCCATTAAAAAAGATCCTAGTAGCAACTGTGGTCAAAGCATAAGTCAACTGTTGATGAGTTCATGCTGTTGTTAAGTCAGCCTAGTTATTCCAAGAGAATGACGGTGTCACAGTGTCATGAATTTTGAAAAGTAGCCAGCACTGGGTGAAACAAGCTAAAAGACAGCTCTTCATCCAACATGTAAAATTACTCCTGTTTGTTTTCACACCAATTTATTTAACTAAGCCTGACAAATCCATATGCTTTACATTAATATTGTATGAAATTGCTATGTCTAATGTAAAGTGGTCACTTATGATGAACCCACAAGAAACAATTATTAAGATTCACAGAGTCCATGTTTTTCATAAAATGAAATAGAATATTCTCCATTATTGTTCACTTGTGTTTGAATGATTTACTTTACTGGTGTTATTTTTTCATACATAACATGTCAGCTGTTTCAGAGGTCTTTTAAACAATCGACACAATCCTCAGACCCAAGTTCACGACTTTCCAAATCAGATCAATATACCACCAAAAAGGCACATGCCAAATAAGAAGCCAGTTCGATTAACTGTTCATGAGATATGCAATCCACAGAGAGACATATGTTTGTGGAATTAGTTGGTAGATGTTGCACAAATGATTACATAACAGCAGCAGGTTGTTGTTTTCAGCTGAAATGCT
This sequence comes from Paralichthys olivaceus, assembly GCF_024713975.1. Classification (NCBI taxonomy): domain Eukaryota; kingdom Metazoa; phylum Chordata; class Actinopteri; order Pleuronectiformes; family Paralichthyidae; genus Paralichthys; species Paralichthys olivaceus. The sequence continues at coordinate 2,766,587 of NC_091114.1, forward strand.
CTGATGAACACACGATACACAACCGTGCACAACCCGCTCAGCACAAAGCAGCAGAATGACAAAGTCAGCAACTCACAAGTGAACACAGAGCAGCGTTTAGCAGCTAAAGGACATTTTTCTTCCAGAGCTGGTGGACTTTAATTTATAATGTGGAAAAAAACATGTCGAACTTTCTAGGTATAGGTCGTGTTGAGTATTTAGCTTTGCTGCTTCTAAATTGCCCCCAAAAAACAAACATTAACATTAAATGTGCAGCCATTTTGTTAGTGCAAGCGTTATAAAAATGTCATGGTGGTTCTGTAAATGTTCTTTATTGTCTTTGTTCTTTAGTTCTTCGAGGGGAAGGAGTTGCGTCTCAAACAGGAGTACTTCGTTGTAGCTGCGACTCTTCAGGACATCATCCGGCGATTCAAAGCCTCCAAGTTTGGCTCCACAGAGTTTGTGCGCTTGGACCTTTCTACACTGCCAGAAAAGGTAGGAGATATATCACACCATCATATCATTTGAATCATCATCAGCGTTTTATTTGCTACAAATCAGTGTATGGGCTGTTCTGCCAAATTGCTTGTTTGTAACTCTTAAACTTTTGGTTTGGGGCGGCTGTGGCTGAGGGGTAGAGCGGTCGTCCTCTAATCAGGAGGTCGGCGACTGGATCCCAGTCTTCCCCTTCTGCATGCCAAAGCGTCCTTGAGCAAGACACTGAACCCTGAATTGCCCCTCAATATGTCTTTTTTACCATTAAGACAGAAATATATAGAGATAGAGTGTGTCATCGATTCCTGGCTCCTCCAGCTGATGTGTCCTTGAGCAAGACACATTCATACACTGATGTAACCATCAGTATGAGTGAGTGATAGAGACATGCTATATTTAGAAGGGCTATATAAATGCGTGTGTGAATGTGACCTCCAGTGTGAAGCACTTGAGCGGTTGTTAAAACTAGAAAGTGCTCCATGAATGCAGTATATTTACCATTTACTGTGTGACTCTGGTTTTCAGGTGGCCATCCAGCTGAATGACACTCACCCTGCTTTGGCCATCCCAGAACTGATGAGGATCCTGGTGGACGTTGAGAAAGTCACTTGGGAGAAGGTATGATGCAGACCTTGGTTTGCTTAAAATGTAATGCTCGTCAGAAACTGGCTGTAAAATCAGGAGAGCTGCAATCACCAACTTTTTTGACTTTCTAAATCTGACAATGTGTTGCTACCTGCAGCAGTGACAAGTGAGCAGCACGATGGTGAGAGAGTATGCAGGGTACACGATGCTTTTGTTGTGCAGGACTCAAACCTCGCTTTAGACTTTAACTGGGTTGCTCTGATGAGTTGTGCAGCAGTTGCGTCTCTTTGCCTCCCTCAAGGCTGCGGTAACAATGACTCAGCTGGATGTAGATTGCAGCAGAATGACTCACGTCAGTCAAAGGTGATTCTGTGACAGGAAGTGAGCAGGTGAACTAGCTCATATAGGATCCTATATTCCAAAAAGTGTGGAAAATATGTATGACGCAAAAGACAATATTTTAGTTAAGACCATTCTGTCATTTTCTCATGCAAAATACATTTTATTTACTGTTTTTGCCAAAATACTATGAATTCATCGCCTTGCTTTTACAGCTGTTACCTGTTGTAGTGAGTCTGTGTATGTGTGACGGGTCTGTGGCCTCTGTGTCTGCAGGCCTGGGACATTGTGGTTCGTACCTGTGCCTACACCAACCACACCGTCCTGCCTGAAGCTTTGGAGCGTTGGCCAGTCGACCTCTTCCATAACCTCCTGCCTCGTCACCTGGAGATAGTCTATGAGATCAACAGGAGACACCTGGAGGTTTGCTAGTTTCTGTACTTAGTTTTATGAAGATAATCAGTCCTTAGCCCGTATCCTTCTCTTCAGTCCTAAGATAATGCTTATGCTGGTGCCTATGGGGATCCTAATAAAGAAAGAATGTAGCACTCCTTGTTTGTATAAATTTAGACTATACAGTATTTCCAGGTTAAATGTCTGTTAACTCAGGAAACTACAGAAGAAGCTCAAACTCTGAGCCATCACAGTACCATTAATCAATCTCCATAATCTGATCTCCATAAACTTCTAATATAATCCAAAAAATCAGAAATTTAATCCTGAGTGTGCTACATTTAGTGAGAAATATCTTTCATAACATTTTCATATCATTCAATACATTTATAACCTTCATTTTTGGTCTGTCCCCAGTTTGTCCTCATCTTTGGACATTGCTGTTACCATAAAACTGTTCTTTTCTTCACCCAGCGCATAGCTAAGGTTTACCCTGATGATGTTGACCGCATGCGCCGGATGTCGCTGATCGAGGAAGGGGACGTTAAGAAGATCAACATGGCTCATCTGTGCATTGTGGGATCTCATGCTGTCAATGGAGTGGCTCGTATCCACTCTGAAATCATCAAAAGCACTGTGTAAGAGCACATAATCCAATTTCTGCTGTATTTCCTTTTTGCAATTTAGATGTTAAGTAAGAGGTTGAAGAATGTTGACATGAAAACACCACTAATATTTGATGTTGGTAGGACATGTTGCTGTATTATCACTTCAGACATGAGCTCCTTTGACTCTGGCTCCTCTCCTACACCAGGTTCAAGGATTTCTATGAACTCGACCCTGAGAAGTTTCAGAACAAGACCAACGGCATCACACCCAGGCGCTGGCTGGTCATGTGCAACCCTGGCCTGGCTGAGGTCATCGCCGAGGTGCGTATGTTCTTTTTCATGCAGACTGAAGTAGAGAGTTCTGAGATAAGAGGGGTTATTTTGGACATTTGAGTCCTGGAAATAATCATCATGTTGGGTGACTGGCACTTGGAGCATGTCGAAAGCCTGGATGGGTATGAAACTGTGCTGTACCTAGTATATAAGATAACTCCACCCCCCACAAACCAAACCAAACACCTCCATTCTGTTTCGAACAGATGGGCGGCCATCTGCCTCGACTGGTTGGGGGGGAGCAGTAGAGTAGTAGAGCTGGTGCCAAGCTAATGCCATCCAAGCTAACTATCTGGGCAATGTTGTGCCAAAGTAAAATGACTTCAGTTTTGTCTGAATCAATAAGTATAAAGTTCCAGGGCTGTATTTCTGTAAGACATTACATTACCTGAAGTTTAACTAGTTTAATTACTCATTATTAATCTATATAACAATGAAAATGTATGTGGTGATATCTGATAATATTGCTTAAAGGAAGCATATGTAATGTGTAAAGTGTGGGTCCAAGGACAGAACCTTGTGGAACTCCACAACTAGCTTTTGTGTGTATGGAGGAGTCATTGTTAAAATTAACAAATAGGAATCTATTGGATGAGTCTGATTCAAACCTTTGCACACGCATCAGAGTTGCGGCTTCACTGACATGTTTTTCTTCCAGAGGATTGGTGAGGACTACATCCGCGACCTGGACCAGCTGAAGAAGCTTTTGGACTTCGTAGATGATGACGCGTTTATTCGGGATGTTGCCAAAGTCAAACAAGTGAGATCTTATAATGCATAAAGATGATTCAGTTTGTGTTTATTGTGTGTCTTCATACCTCCACACTTGTGACAGCAATGGATAGAGACATCTTTTCATGTTGTCCGTCTGTCCTATTCTTGTGAAGGTAATATCTCAGAAATGCCTAAAGGGAATTTTATTTAATTGGGCACAAATGGGCATTTGTAACTCAAAGAATTTGGTGGACAAAGGTCAAGGTCACTGTGACCTTACAAAATACATCCTTGGCCATTAGTCAATAATTTAATCTCCAATTATGATTAAATACACTTAACATCTTACAATTAAATTCCTTCAAAGTTTCACAGCACATGTAAGTCTGGGCAGACATTAATGTAAACTATTATTTGGCTGGTTGGTGCAGGTGGACAACCATGAAGCGGTAATTCTACTTCTGAATGTCTCTAATAACATTGCTCTGCTTGACCTCAACTTTAAGGAGAACAAGATGAAGTTTGCCGCCTACCTTGAAGAGCACTACAAGGTGAAAATCAACCCCAACTCCATGTTTGATGTCCACGTGAAAAGGATTCATGAATATAAAAGGCAGTTGCTCAACTGCCTCCACATCATCACACTGTACAACCGTGAGTGCTTCTTCTTTTCCCTACAGCTTTTCAGAAATCATGTATGGATCCAGACTGAAAGTTCAGATCAACGCTTTTTTTTTCCTTAAAAGGCATCAAGAAGGATCCGGCTAAGTCATGGACCCCCAGGACAATCATGATCGGAGGAAAGGTGAGCAGAATTCTAAGTGGTTTCAAAGTTTCAGATTGCGGTTAGCCTAGATACAGCTACCCCATCTCTGTCCACAGTTTAGATAACACTGCTCAAGTTCACTGATGCTATCATGTCTTATTTGTTCAAGCTGAACATGAACAGAAATGTAAAATGTGTGATGTTCCTGTGTGTTTCCAGGCAGCTCCAGGTTACCACACTGCCAAGATGATCATCAAGCTGATCACATCAATTGGAGACATAGTCAACAATGACCGAGTGGTGGGAGATCGCCTCAAGGTCATCTTCCTGGAGAACTATCGTGTCACTCTGGCTGAGAAAGGTAATGAATACTGTTGATCTTTTGACAAATTGTTAAAGAAGTGTCTAAGAGAGTAAACCGAAACTTCACTTCTGCTGTGTTGAACTCTTCCTACAGAATTAATCACATCATCTTCAAAATTTTCATTTTTGCAATTTGCAAACAGACAACAATGAAAAGTTATGCTAATCATAAGTTTATATTCAATAGAATTCCTGTGGCTTATATCATATATCATAAGTTCCACTAATTTGACTGTACATTGTCCTGAATCATCACCACTTACTAGCGACAAGATGCACGCCTCAACACGATGTGCCTGACGGCTGTAAATGTCATCTATCAGGATCGATCCAACTGTCCCTCTCTTTGCAGTCGTCCCTGCAGCCGACCTGTCAGAGCAGATATCCACAGCAGGCACTGAGGCCTCCGGCACCGGGAACATGAAGTTCATGCTGAACGGTGCCCTCACTATTGGCACCATGGACGGGGCCAACGTGGAGATGGCAGAGGAGGCTGGAGAGGAGAACCTCTTCATCTTTGGCATGAGGGTGCACGATGTTGAGGCTATGGACAAGACGGGGTGAGTCTTAGAAAAGTGTAATGGTTAGGATACAAAACACATCCGTAAATAAAGGAGTGAGATGGGTGGAACACGAAGTGACAAGATAATGATGAATAGGGTGTATCATTCGCTACCATCAGCCACCATTAGAAACTGATAATACTAGTCATGCCACTGGTCATGTACGACTATGACAGAACTTCTGAGTTATATATGTGCTGTATTGGTTGTCAATTAAACTTTTCAGTGTTAAATTGTGTTCAGAAGAGTGAAAAAGCACGCCTGGTATTATAAAAGTGAAGCTAACCTTCCGAGCTGTTTCATTTGGATGTATCTTGTTAACTTCAGACAAAGAAATTCAGTGGGATGTTGTATCATTTCCATCCTTAGTAACGTGATACCTAACCCTGCGTTTTTTCCAAATATCTTTTGGATCCAGTTATGATGCCAGTTCTTACTACAACCGTATCCCAGAACTGAAGCAGGCGATGGACCAGATATCAGGAGGCTTCTTCAGCCCCAGCCAGCCTGGCCTCTTCAAAGACCTCGTCACTATGCTGATGCAGCATGACAGGTTAGAACACGCTGATGCTGAGGAAACAGCACTTTGTATATGCTGACATGATCTTCCCCGTCATGCAGAGTCATCAGTGTATCGCTGTCATCCAACTGTCACTGGTTTTAGCACTCAAAGACTTGCAGGGATTATATGATGTAAAGCAAGTCATCATCATTGGTGGGTCATATAAAACTGATTTGAAATTGTCTTGCTTACTTCATCATCTAACGGAGTTTCTCACACCTGAAACTCTGGACCATGGTCCGAACCAAGCTTCATGTCTTTGTTCCATCGTTTACATTTAATCGGGTTAAGTTTGGTTTTACATTGTAAATTAGGGAGCGTATTAAATAATTTTGTATCACACACGTAGCCTATCTATGTAGGCAGCGTTCACCTGTTCTTGACATAGATTTGTTTCTAGATGTTGCCACTGCATCGTCATTATTGAATTACTACCACTTCTCATTCAAACATATCGTCTGAGGCAATAACTACTAGCAATCCTTGCTCTCGCAACTTCATGCAGTCCAAACTATCCCAAAAAATATATTGTTTGTTCTGGTTGGAGAACACCTCTTTTTAACGGACCAAACTTTGGTCCGTTGGTCTGGACTGTGGTCCGAGGCACCTTTCACACCCGATATTTTGGTTCGAATTAAATTGAAAATGTCTGAAGGTCCAGACCATACAAGGTAGTTGGTAAGTGTACGTTTCAAACTTCTGTAGTAATCAGTATGGTACTACTATACGATACAATATGACACAAAATTGCACAACACAATAAGTCATTTATCATTAGACTGCATCATCTTGTCCATCCTAACTGCATGTCTGTGCCACAGGTTCAAGGTGTTTGCAGACTATGAAGACTACATCAAATGCCAGGAGAAAGTGGGTGCACTCTACAAGGTCAGTGAGTTATCGAGAGGATCTGAACTTCACAATTAATCTGCCAGTACATCTGACGGGTCTCTGAGACGATCGGTTAAACCTCAGTTGTGTAGTCAGATTCAGAACTAAAGCAGAACACACAATATATGTAGAATTCGGTCAAATTTCTGTTGAACCTTTTATGGAAATATTATTTAATAGATGTACACTATTATACTACCCAGATATACTATGTAGTTCTATGCTACACAGTACTGCAATATTATACTTTTAGTGTCGCTATACTATTTCAGTATTGTACTATTTCATACTTGGTCAAAATTTGCAGATACTATAGCTCTCTATACTACTGTTAAATACTTTACTGTACTAAATGTTAAATGGTCTGTATTAATATAGAGCTTTTTTTGATGACCTCATGACTCAAAGCACTTGAAAGTACAGTTTTTCCACACACACACACACACACACACACACACACACACACACACACAGTCAGCACAGCTGTCAGGGGCAATTTGGTGTTCACTATCTTGTCCAAGGACACTTCAGCATGTAGGATGGGGGTTACTACACTACACTATGCTCAGGAATCAATGAAGGCTCATCTTGTTTTTCAATGTGACTCCCCTGTTGTAACAGAACCCCAAAGAGTGGACCAAGATGGTGATCCATAACATTGCTGGCAGTGGCAAATTCTCCAGTGATCGCACCATTTCCCAGTATGCCAGGGAGATCTGGGGCATGGAGCCCAGCCTGGAGAAGATCGCAGCTCCAGATGATCCTCGCTAATCCACCTCATCTGCCTCCTCCAACTAACTGTAGCCTGCCCTGTGGTCCAGCCAGGAGAGACAAACCCTGTAGCCTGCTCACTGTGTACCGTGGCATTATTTCATTACATTACTGATCCTCGTACACGCTCTAATACTTCCACCTCATCGTATAGTAATATGTACTAATATGGCCTCATTCAAAATATGTATTTCTTCCCTCTGTGCACCAGCAATGCATATTCTCACTGTTGGGTGAAAACCATGTATCTCCCCATTGGCCTTTCAGAAGCTAAGAAACAGCCTGGATTTCACCGTGGAATCATTTGGGGGTTCTTCAGCAGGAGTGAAACCATTAAAGAGATACTTTTGTCATAGTCCAGTGGTCCATGCATTTTCCAAAATGTCTTCGCCATTGATGTTTGGAAATTAAAGGTCAAAACACCAATCAGGAGTGGAATCAAAACGTTTACAGCGCTGCACTGCATCAGGACCGTATCTTTACCCAGACTTGGACTTCCATACTTTGGTTTTCACACTACAGTGATACTCAAACCCCAGTTCTAACCACATCCCCCCTCTACTTCCGAGCCCTTGTGGTTATCAAAACCCAGCAGAAATGTCAAGAAACCTCGGAACTGTTTTTGTTCCATAACAACCTGTGTCTTCCGTGAAAGTGAGACAGGACGCACCAGAGCCTCAAAGCAGCATTCTGACCGGATGGTGTTGGAAGAAAGCCACTTCTCCATATTGCCAGCAAATTAATGTTCACGTTAATATTAAAAGACTCCAACTGCTCTGTTAGTGTGTTTTGGTGTTTGCTGAATGTAACCATTTGTGTGTGTGTGTGTATAATTAGTAATGGTCAGGGGAGCCATGTTTACCTGTGATCTCCTCAGCATGTTTGTGTCTCCTTCTGCTGTACTCTTTTCCTAAAAGTGCCCTGTGTTAGAACGATAAAGCCTTCTCGGCCTAAAGTCTACATGATGGAATTTGAAAGAGTATTCTGTCGTGTTTCTGTGTGTGTACCATTTGATGAGTCTATGACACTGTGGATATCAGCCTTATTGATGTACTGTAACAGCATCCTGTCCTGCTTTAGCTGCTCTGTATGATTGACGACTGTGGTGCTGCAGAAAACTGTCCTCAACATTGAACCCAACGTTTTTCGCTGTCAGCCAGTGCTTTTCTTTTTTTAGTCAATAAATTGACAAGATTACATCAACAGCTCATACGTGTCACTTCACTTTAACACCTCTGTAGCAATGCACACAGATGATGAGAGCAGGTTTTTCTGGAACATCTCTGGCCCAGAAAAGAACAAGATCAGAGAAGACTTGGACAAATTGATCTGTATGCTGTTATGTCAGAATTTATTCAGATAAACAGCTGCAGGGCACCACCTGTTTTTGTAAAGTGAATCTAATCAGAGAAATCTGGATTTATTTCAAAATCTCAGTCGTACTCCGAAAAAGAACAAACATCCAATGACTGTGCGACTAAAGATTTATTTGGTATTGGTTTTTAAAGGTTTAATGCGAAATTCTCAGATTAAAATGAATCAACAGCAATTTTTTGAGAGGTTTTCTGCAGGTTCTGACAGAGAAGATGTCACAGTTCAATACTCAGAGTCTGAATCTCGGGGAAGAAGTTTCTTGATGTAGGCCAGAGAGGGCATGGGCACACAACACACCAGCAGATGGCGTTGTTTAACTCATCAAAAGCGAATTTAAGGGCAACACTGACTATCAACAGCATACATACAGACAGACAGAAAAAACATGTTTATTAAAAGAACGGTACAATCTATGGCCTGGAATTTTGGAAAACTATGAATGGGAATCTAAAAGGCTTGGAACATCTCCCACGCAGCACACACAGCAGATTACACTGACGGTTTCATTTAAGTCTGCGCACAGACCCAGAAACCAAACAGTAAACTTATATTGAAATGATTTCAAACTTTAAGACTCCATCCAGATGAGTCACCTAATGCAGTGTGTGGAAGCCTGTATCATTCACGTCAGAAATGTAGCCTTCATTAAGAAGAGACAAATGCACTAATGGAAATTTCTCAGCTCTTCCAAAGTACAGACTTTGTTTGATGTAGTGTATATATAGATAAATATGTAGTTAAAAAAGCATGGCTGCAGTTTCTAAACAAATCAGATATGAACTCCTGAATAAGATATTTACTGAGTGTGTCTGTATCATCTGTATCTGCATCTGTATCTGTATTTTAAAGGCCTGATTCAAGTTCTATGTCATACAGTCAGTTGTTAACATGTTAGATCTACACTCATTGTCTCTAAACAAACTAAAATATACTGTAGTATTAAACGCTGAAATATTAAAATCAATACCCTATTATTTAACCTCAAACATGGTCGTCTTGCACCGCCCACATACTCATGATTGACAGCTGTCTGTCACAACCTGTCCCCTCCTATCCTTTGTATTAAAGTCCCGGTTCCCCCTCGGTCCCCAGTCTCTGTTTCCTCCACCTGATTCCCCAATTCCTCACACACTGGGATGGACTGCATTACTTATGGTAAGACTATACTTCATCTGCTCAGTGTTTAAGTGTCCTGCGACTTAAATCAGCTAATTGTTGCTATTTATTTCAAAATGTCTTTTATTTCTTGTTTCAAATTGATAATTTGGTTTAAAAAGGTTTAGTAAAAAGGTTTAGTAGATGTTATTGACAAAACTTTACTATTTGTATAGTACATATAAACATTTTCAGTATATAATCCCTTTAAAAGATTTGAATTTAGTTGTAAGGATATAAGTGTTTCATAAGGTGCATATAAATTATAATTGAGTTATAGAAACAGTCAGAGTGAGTGGAGCTTTTAAACATTCCTGAATGAAACATTTAATTAATTAAGGTATTCTATCTGTACACCTTATAAACTGAATGTGCCAACACTTTATTTCAAAATGAGCCATTTAGCATTTATTAACAGTTTGTAAACATGGAATAACTGGTTTCTGTCAAACTACAATGTAGTTCAAAGCAGACATGAGTGTTTATAGTATGTATCTATAACTATAACTCCTGACGTCAGCTTATAAAGCAGCATATAAAGGCAAAATAGGGGAAGTTAAGTGTTACAGTGCTGTACAGGTGCAGTTTTACAAATACTCTATTTTATAGCTCATAATAACTCAGTATATTTGGAATATTATACGAGATTAAATACAGCAAGTTAGGGTTCAATGCTTAATATATGGCAAAAATATATGTTGTTTTTACTGTATAATAATATAATATTATATAATATCATATTTAATCAATGGCCATCTTAAAAGAGCCTTTTCTTTTTCGTGTGAATATATAAAGGCACAGAAGAATGTGAATAGGAAGAAATATGCATTTGTGACTGCTGCCTCTGAAACTAATTCTAATCAATACTTCAGCAGTGAAAAACATGCAGTAATATGATTACAAAAAGGATTATTTTATCATTATTTATTACTCATCATTCATTATCTGTTCAGTAGAAATACATTAGACATACTTCACAGGATTTAGCTGTCAACTAATGGATTAATTAAAGAAATATCTGTTAACAACGACAATCCAGTGTGTTAATCATCTTGTAAAAAATGTATTAATTGTTTATATACTGCTCGTAAAGATTTTAAGTGTTTGCGGAAGTACTAAAGTGTTGTAATGAAAAACATATTGAATATTGTATACATACTGCTTAGTTTATGGTACAAAGAAAGGAAAAGAGCCATCACATGAAAGTGTCGATATTTTAATTCTGTCCAAGAGCTGGACACCCTGGACGTCCCCCCTCTCACCCCGACCAGCAAGGAGGTCCTCAGCCAGGCAGTGAAGGCCAGTTTCGCTGGATTCACCCAGGAGAGAATCACCCGCCACTTTCCACAGGGTACAGATGGAACCACGCGCAGAATAATCCAGTCAAAAATATACTTGTAGGGGCGAGAGCTTTTATTAGAGGAGTTGAAGAGATGAGGCTTTCTACATTCAAAGCTGTACATTTATACGTTTCTATATGTGTTCAGATCCTACCCTGTGGTCCGAGTGGGAGGTGAACCACTGGCTGGACTGGTGCCAGGCTGAGTTCGGACTCCACTGCTTGGGCTCGGACCTGAGGGGCTTGCAGGGCAGTGAGCTGTGTGGTCTGGACCAAGATGATTTCCTGACCTTAACAACCGACTGCACCGCAGGGGAGATCCTGTGGGAACATCTGGAGACCATGAGGAGAGGTAAATCCAATGTTCGACCAAAAACTGATATAATTCATTTGTTCATTAAAATAGCAAAAGTCAAATTAAGTTGAACAGTGGGTTAGGGTTAGTAATAGTAAGTAATATTATACTTTGTCATATATAAAGAAAGTAAAATGGATCTTTCTCATTCTTGGAGTTTTACATCTGGTATTGATAGGCCTGTAGATCCATATTCATACTTTCTATGAATCATGGGCCTGTATTGATATTTATTTTTCAAATATTACTTTATTAAGTACATCATAATATACTCTGGAGCATTAATGGAGAGGTGTATAAATATATTTATATGTAAGAAAAACTCTGACAGAGATTAAGGGACTCTAACTGTATGTTTTATCAAAAGGAAGGTTTAAAAGCCAGACTTAAACACAGAGAGGGTGTCTGCCTCCTAAACTGAAACTGGGAATGAGAGGAGAGGAGCTTGATAGCTGAAAACTCTGGCTCCTACTCTACTTTTAAAGAAATTTTGGGATGACAAGTAAGCCTAACTTCTGGGTGATGTGGTTCTATGAGCTCTTTAATGTATGTTGGTGCCATATTATTAAGGGCCTTGTAAGTGAGGAGGAGAATTTTTAAATGAATTCTCCATTTAACTGGAAGTCAGTGTGGTGAGGTTACTGCAGGTGAAATCTATTTTCCCGGTTCTTGGTCAGGACACGTGTTGCAGCTTTTTGGACAAGAGTCTTTAATGACTTACTGCTGGAGCCTGATAACAAGGAATTACAATAATCAAGTCTATGGGTAACAAAGGCGTGCATGTTGTCAGTGTGTGTCTTCTGTTGGAAGCAAATATATGGTAAATAAAATTGATGCCAAGCACAGAACCCTGAGGGACCCAGTGAATAGCCTTGGTGTGCACAGATGACTTTAATTTGAACAAATTGGAATTTGTCTGATATATAATATTGAAACCAGCTTAGACTGGTTCATTTAACGCCAATGAACTGTTCCAGTCTCTGTTGTAGGATGTGATGATCGTTCGTTTCTTATGATCTAACAATACGAGGACAGAGACAAACCCTTGATCTGAAGCTGTAAAAAGGTCATTTGTGACTATAGACAAAGCTGTCTCTGTGCTATGATCACCCAGAGTGAAAGTCTTCATATACATAATGGTTCCGAAGAAAGCCACAGAGCCGCACAACTAGCAACAACCTTCTTAACAAGAAAGAGGAGGTTAAATATTGGTCTGTCTTTGGCTAAAACCTCCAGGTTCAGGGTGGGATGTTTGAGAAGAGGTTTGATTATTCTGTCTGGGATTAATTGATGAACTGGAGTTAAACATTGCTGTTACTCCCCCTCCTCAGCCAGAGCCATGTGGTTTCTGATTCTATTTGTATGATTGTATGATTATCATTAAAGGGAGTAGATTAATTCAGGATGATATATATATATTTATATTTATATTTCGGGATGCATCCAGGACTCAGTGAGAGACAGTAAATAATGCAATCTGAGATTAATTCATTTAATAAAACATGACTTGATAGATTAACATTTCCAAGCAGTCCAGTATATCTTTGCTGATATGCATGATGATATATGTGACATTAGCGGTATAACATTTTTTAATTTCTACAAATGTTTTATCATTTGATGTATTCCACACTCAAAAGATGACGATTACTAATTGTTTCATATTGTAAATCCTATGTGAACATAGGAACATGTTATTATTCTTATTCTTATTATTACTATTAAATGATTCTTAATTGTGTTTTATGTCATTGTTTATGACAATTACATAATAATCATACAATGCAGCTGAAAACATGTTTAATCTTAATTTATTCTGCAGAGAATGAATATGACTGCAGTTCTTTCTTACCCATCTGCACGATACCATCTTACTGCCAGCTTCGATTCAACAAAGGTAACAATCATGTTTTTTATCATAAATACTGCTGTTAAAGTGAATTACTATATCGTTAGACATTCTAACAAGAGCATTAATAAATTAATAGTAATAAACGTTGATGATCCTGTCGTCTTTGTCACTCAGACGATGTCCGGGAGCTTTCGGACACACATTGTTACCATATTCAGTATGATGCCTCTGAGAGGACAGAGCTCCACACTCTGGACTCTGTGGCTGCACAGCATCAAGACTATCACCTGTTCAAATCTCAGGATCCCAGCAGGAACATGGCCTATCCTGCTCTGCATCAGGACACAGGAGGAAATGGAGGTACTTTATCAGCTGTCCGTCTGTCTCTGTCTGTGTGTGTGTCTGTCTGTGTATTTGTGTGTGTGTGTGTGTGTGTCTCTGTGTGTTTGTCGATGTGTCTTTGTCAGCCTTAACATCTACAGGTGTGTGGTTGAAGTCAAAATGAAGGCCGAGTTTGAAGATGGATGATGTCCAACCCATGAGTACTGAGCACTGTACTGTCACAAGATGGTCTCAAGGCTCAAATCTTTATTTTATTATTTATTTGGTTCTGAAACTGTTGTTAAATCTGAATCCTGTTTTGGGGTTAAATTGTTCTGAAAATTGAGTTGAGCTCAGACAGTTTTTGGTATTGACATATCCAAGTTTAGTTCCCTGACCCATACCCCCATCCTTCAACCACGTTTTGTGGTAATCTGTCCAAACCAAGTAATAATCAGAGCTAAGAACTCAACATTGGCAGAGGCAAGACAATAAAAAAAACATGCCTTGATCATTTTGCATACACGTGGTGAATGAATTGTACTGATGAATCCAAGATCACAATAAAATAGAAATCTGCTTTTCACCTGAGATCTACAGAGCTCGTCTCTATTGGCTCATAATTTGGATTATATGTCCCCAAACTGCTCTGGGCTTAGGCCTCGCTTGATTTGTTCTCATAATTTCGATGTTTTCATGATTTGATAATATTAATATTAACTTTAATTGACTGTATTTATGTGGCGTGTTTACAGCCTTACAAACCACTCTATGCCCCACCTTTTTCTCCTATTCATATTTGGCGCAGCTTTGACTCAGGATGTAGAGTGGGTCGTCCACTAACTAGAAGGTTGGCGATTCCATCCCAGTGTCCTTGAACCCCAAGTTGCTCCTGGTGGCTGTGCCGGTGGTGTGTGAGTGAGACAGTGCTACAGTGTATATATGAATGGAAGTGGAAAAAATCCATAACTACAGAAACATACATATTATATACACTGTCAGCCATAAGGTGCAATTTAGACACACACGAGGAAACAGGATTTCAACCACCAACCTTCTGATTAGTGGACGACCCTCTCCAACTCCAGAACCACAGCCACACTAAACACTTACTCTGATGTTGAAAATGTGTTTGTATATATATGTCATTTCATGTATCAACCTCACTGTGGCTTCCACAAGCTGTTTTCCATTTTATCACCTGCGAGTCTTACAAACTGCTTCAGTCCTGTTCTCTCCTGTATTTGTAGAGACAGACTCAGAGGTGGAGATCGTTCATAGTGACGATTCTGACATTGTGGACGCTCTGTCGTGGACCACTCCGCTCCAGGATATAGACCCAGTCGTGGCAGAGACCATGTCTGAAGACGTCTTTACTTTACCGCAGACACACAGGAGCTTCAAGGACTATGTCGGCAACAAAACCGACCTGGGCAGAGCTGTGATACCAGCAGCCGTCCTCGCTGGTTACACTGGTGAACACTGATATCATCATCTACATAGATAGATACAGACCATTTAATAGATCGAATGTGTTGTATCTTGGACAGATTGAGAGTCAGTTGCAGATTTGCTCAGCTGATTCTTCCCATCGTGTTCATACAGGAAGTGGCCCCATTCAGCTGTGGCAGTTTCTCCTGGAGCTTCTGACAGACCGGAGCTGTCAGTCGTGTATCAGCTGGACAGGAGATGGGTGGGAGTTCAAGCTGACAGACCCTGATGAGGTAACTGCACGATGCCTGTGGGTTTACACAACATTTCAAGAGGGGAAATACAGTACTTATATTTTCTTTCTGTTGTTCTCATAGTCCAATGACGTCAATATCAGGTTCAGGTAAATGTGGGATTTATTTAGTTGTGCTCAGCGGATTGATTGCCACCTGGTGGCTGACTGCAGTATAGATAATAAGTCCTGCCTCCTCTATGTTAGTGGATGGAACATGGGCCAAACTTGATTCAAGATCCTGTTCTGAATTAACCAATAAATCACTTCAACAATACTGTGTTCCGATTACTACATTTAATTTACTTTACTAGTACAATTCTGTTATTCATTACTTTATTGCCGTCTGAGAAGAGGTAAAGGAAAAGCATGTAGCAGTTCCCTGTTGTTGTTTTGTGGTGTTAAGGTGGCGCTGCTGTGGGGCCGGAGGAAGAACAAACCCAAGATGAACTATGAGAAGCTGAGTCGCGGTCTGCGCTACTACTACGACAAAAACATCATACGCAAGACGGCGGGTAAGCGCTACGTCTACCGCTTCGTCTGCAACCTGCAAGGCCTGCTGGGATACGAGCCTGGAGAGTTGCAGGCCATGTTGGACATCGGTAGCAAGAGTCACTAACGGCTCAACAAACACTGGGAGGACGAAGCAGAGAGACGCTTTCTTTTCAAATACGGAATCCTTCAATTTCCATCTTTGTTCACTTGACACATGGTTCGTGTACATGTGGGAGGATGCTGAGGTCGTCTGCTAATGTCAGCTGTGAACATTAACAGATGACATGAAGCACTTTATCTTGATTTCACTGTCAAACAATAAAACAAACATCAAAGTTATTTGTGCAATTTATTTTGATATTTAAATTAAAAAAACGTGAGGTGTATATTATGAATATCATGAATATAAACAAACGAATACTTTCACCGATATTTGCTGGTAATTATGTAGGAAAATATAGACAGTGATCAACATCCTCTTCACTCTTGTTCATGGTGACCCCCACTTGCAGACAGGGTAAAGATTCTACTCTAGATGTTTTGAGAAAATTAAAGTAAGAGTTGGCTACTTTTGCATAATGGCACTCCTATCATGCTCGTATTAAATATTATTTAAAAAACATCACATGACTCATGAACCCCAGTGTCAGTATGTCAAGTTTAAGAAAAAATGACTGTAGAAAACCTGAGAAAGAGTTTGTTTTCTTATTTGTCAGCAGGGATCACACAAACATTACTGAATGGATTTCCACAGAACTGGTGCAAATACAGACAAAGGGACAAATACAGGATCTCTTTAAACTTCCTTTAACATTGCATGTTTTGACATTTAATTTAACATTTTCAACATTTTCACAGGGAATGATTCATGAAACAAATCATATTTAGAGAACTGATATCTATGTGTGTGAGTAATATAGTGCAGCTTGAATATATTGGGCCTTTGTAGTCCAAATTAAGCATAACTTCATGATAAGAAACATCTTGGGAAAGATTTTGGAAACGATGGACATGTATTACAACTCCATAGTTTTATCCGTCATCGTAATGATCCCCAGGTAAAGAGCAGAAGCAGGATTGTGTTTCACAGTAATCTAACAGGAATGGATGCTTCTGTATTTGACTGCAGCAGCTTGGTGGATGAGGCCTCATTGAGTTGTGTCAAACAGCTGAGCCACATTCAACTAGGTTGTAAATATTGTTATTTACAGTGCATCTGTTGCAGAGATTGATCCCTCACATGTGGCTCTCTCTGAGGTTTCGACGTTGTTTAAAAGGGTTTTTATTTCGTCGTATCTCCTTACTCTTTTTGAGGATTAAGGACAGAGAGTCTTGCACCTTGTTAAGCCCTACAAGACAAATTGTGATTTGTGAGTATAGGCTATATGTGCAGTGAGGGGGGGGGGGCTGGGAGAGCACCTCCACCTGTACCAGAGGATCAATCAGGGCAGGTGAGAGCTGTTAGCTGATTGAGCCTCAGGTTTAAAAGACACCGGTCGAGGCTGCCGTGGTCAACTGCCACACTATACAAATAACATTTTTATTGATTGATTGATGGAAATATGAGTGGGGTCTAAAAGGTACAGTGTGTAGAATTTTGTGATATCGAGTGTTGAAGTTGCATGTTGCAGCTGAACACCCCTCACCTCACCCTCTCCTTCCAAACATGAACCTGTGGTAGCTTCAGTTGTCATAAAAACTCAAACAGTGTTTAGTTTGTCCAGTCTGGACTAATGTAAAAAACATGGCGGCCTCCATAGAGAGGGTCCCCTCCATGTAAATATAAAGTATTTAAATATAAAGGGCCTTTTCTGGGGTAAAGAAAACAACAATTCATACAATTTAGATGAAATGAACTAGTGAAAACATCATGAGGATTATTCTACATTAAATTCCTGCCAATAGATCCCTTTCACCTTAATCTTACACACTGGACCTTTAAAAGTCAAATCCACTTCGCTGAATATTTTTGCTGTGTCCAGTGGGAAGCCTCCACAGACACAAGTTCCCTCCACTGATAATCTCCCAACCAGAATCATCTGGCGAAGGTTCCTGTGTGGACGCAGAGATACAGCATGAGAGTGTCCCTGCCGGGAGGCGCTTCTCCAGGGATCAGCTGCTGCTTGGACTAATGGAACCTAATTGATGTATTCACGCTTGCTGAGCCAACCCCTCTCTGGCTTTCGCTCCACTTCATATGAGAGGTAGGTGTGTGGGTGACTGGAATAACCAGCTCCTGCGGAGAGATCAAGCGGACTGATTTAACACCTCAGATCCCACACAAGGCGTGTTTGATTTATAACCTTCTCATTCCTCGTACAGCAGGGGATCCATGTCTGCTCCTGTGGATTGAAGAATGGTTCCTTTCAGTCTGACCCTGAGTGCGTCTTCAGAGCTTGATTATTCCGCTGTAAATGCACTTGCAACAAAAATATTCCATTGAGGTTGAGCAGAAACTTAATAGAGTCTATGATAAATTATGCGTTCTGTTTCGTAAGATTATTATGCTGCTTTTTGACAATAACTTCATTTGAAAAATCATATAAAAGTACAGAAAGCAATAATCCCCTTTGAGTTGTAGTGCAGTCAAAAAATAAAGCAGCATAGAATCGAATCACACAATTTAAGTGCAAAAGCCCTAAAACTGCACTTGAGTAAATGTACTCAATTATGTTCCATGTTGCTGAACGTGTTGAAGGATTCAGAGGCGAACATGTTTTGCAGCATTGCAGTTACTGATTATTCATCTTGAATATAACCCACCTGTGGAAAAAATACAGATCCAAGACCCTGTAAGAATCGAAGCTGATCAGAAAAGAGAATCTTGGGTATGATGTCTGTTCATGACTCAGTTGTGTTTCTGCTTTAATCCCCAACACACACTCAAAGACACACGCACAGTCTTGCCCCATGCCGGCTCTTCCATTAGCAGGCTTTGGGAGTGTAAGTGGTGGAAGTAATCCTCACACACTCTCGCTCTGGCTCTGTCACCTGCTCACTGGCGGGTGCTGCAAATCTGGGGATGTAAATGATATGATGAAACCTGAACGTATATGTGCAATGTTATCACATAAGCCACGTTCCATCTTAAGGTTCCAAAAATTCCTTAAAAATGCAGAAAGCTCCATTAACTGATAAAGATTGAGATGTGGTTGAAAGCTCTGGAAAACGTTTGGCAAGCAGTGGCCTCTGAGTACAGATTTCCATGTCAAACGTACGGACAGTGTTATTACTCTGAAATTCCATTTTTCTGCATTTTGGGTTTGGTCGTAGTGACACCAGGTTAAGGAAGGTAGTCCAGACGGCCCAGCAATGTTTTCCAGGAGAACCCTGAGGCGTTTCAGGCCAAATGAGATTTATAATCTTGGTCTGCCACTAGACCTTGTGCCAGTAGGACGTATTAAATGGTTTGTAAATATATATATAGAGAGAGAGAGAGCTTTTTCTCTCTTGATGACCACTCAAGGTGCTTTACAGTACAGTTTGCCAGCACCTTTTTGTTCTGTGAGGGGCAATTTTAGGTTCAGCATCTTGCCCAAGCACACTTCGGCATGCAGATGGGGAAGACTGGGGATCAAACTGCAGACCTTCCGGTTGGAGGACGACCACTCTACCCATCAGCCACGGCCGCCCAATTGATTATTAAATTATTAATTAAACATTACTGACAACAGACTGCTCACAATCAGAAACCCCACTGAGAGGTTTCCACCTCTATAGTCCTGTTCAGCTGGAGTTAAAGGTTTAGTCTCAGAACTACAAGTCAGATGGTAGACACTTAAAACCTGCTCATGCTCAGCTGCACGCCTAATGATGTGTCAACTGTCAGATGAAAACATGAGGAGGAATTATTGACTCACACACACTGATTTTATGTAAATTTGTGACTTTAATCCCAGAGAATATTAGAAAGTTTTGTTTCTTGTGACATTACAATGATTTTTATCTTGGAATATATTTGTTTTTACCTTATGGCCCAAAGATAATCCTCTCTTGAATCAAATTTAAATGAAAGAAACAAGCCTCAGATGAGATTGGAAATGGCATGGAAAAGGTGTCCACAATATACTGTTCACATTAGATACGTACATTCAAATATCAAATATCAATTATTAATTCCGTATTTTGTAGAAATGTAGAATACATACTTTAATGGAATAGAATATTGATAAACAGTCATTCATGATATAAAAAATCGCCCAATAATTATAAAATATAATAAAATGTTAGGTAATCTGGGACATTGGGACACCTAAGCCTCAGTCTGTTTATTTCCTGTTTTAATCAAATCTAGTCAATGGAGCTTTAGTTCAGCATAGCTATCATGTGACTGATATGACTACTCCCAGCTGTAATGTGTCACCCTGAAATCCACCCAGTCAGGGGGGTGGGCCTGGTCGCAATACCTCATGGTGATGGCTCTAAGCTGTGTGAGGGTTTACTGCACTTAAACACACACGCGCGCACACACACACTTTGTGCACATACACGCACCAGGGTACAGACTGTCTGTGCTACACAGTCATGATTTGCCTATTGGTCACTTGACTACAGACCTGTTTGTACACAATCATTGGTCTTTCATTTAGTTAAAGGGGTTATGTTTAAACCCTGCTAGCGCCCCCTAGTCGCTGACAGTCATAACTCAAGTATAAATTTGAAGGACAGATAAATAGATAGATAAATATGGGATGGTTGTGGCTGGTAATCCGCTTACCAGAAGGACTGTGGTTCGATCCCGGTCTTATATATAAGACATTTTTAAAAAACAACAAAGACAATACATGACATGAAAGTATTTTATTGCAGAACATTCTACTTGATTTAAATCCACATTACAGATTCATAGTAGATGAAAGCAAGTACTCATCTATCTTTTTGTATGTCAGATAATAAGGCCTTTATAGTGGACATTATAAACTGATGTGAGGGTGATTGTGTGTGTGTGTGTGTATCTGTGTGTATGTGTGTCATTGGGACTTCTGTTTCTCCCACTGTTCTGGTGTGAGGGTCTTCTGTTCGAAAGCGTGGATCTCTTTTAGCTCCTCCGCTAGGCACGTATTCACCATCCTGTCAACACATGACGCACACAACTGGAGTTTATTCATGTACAGCTGCATGTTGCTGGCATGTTGTAATACACATGTGCAGTAGCTCCATGCTTGTGTTACTTTTCAAACAGTATTTGATAACACTGTATTTGGCACCACACAGGCTGCATCATGGATGACTTCAAAACTTATGTTTGAAACCCTGAAGTACCCTGAAGCTGTTTTTTTAAAATGGTGGTCACAATGTTTGGGTTGGTCTTATTGATCATGCTAATCCCCCCCCCCCCCCCCCCCCCAGACCCTGACGTAAGCAGTTCTTTCTTCCAGACCAACGAGGTGTTGCTGCCAGAGTCAACCCAGTTTTTCGGGCAGTGAGCCAGTTCTTTGGCCGTCGAACACAAAGAACTAGCTTGGATCAGGCCATGGCTCTGAACCAGCCCTTGATCTGCCTTGATGGAAAAGGGGTACTATTTCAGTTATGTTACTCCCTGTGATATTTGGATTGTAACAGATATATACATTTATCCGCACAGAGCCTTGTGCACACTCTTAGGTAATATTGTGATGCAGAGCAATAAGTATCTTATTAGTATCTGAAGTACTTGGCATCAGGATCTCATGGTGTCTGTGACTTTTGGGCTCCTGTAACAACCCTGCACAGATATTAATTTATGTAATGTAGCACAGCTCTGATATAATCAATTATCATAATAATATGTATATTACAATAAGCTACAGTGACACAAATATATTCTGTGTAGGTTTATCAGAACATTATTAAAACCTGACAATCCATCCATGCTCCCTCCTTTGAATGCTTTTTGAATTAAACGGACTTGGGCTACATTGCAGACGTGTATATTGGTGAGAATTAGAACAGAGTGATACCTGTGTCTCTGTAACAGTGGTTTTCCCTCAAACTGGGGTGACACCACCAGGACTTTATAGCTGGCTGCGCATCTGTTCGGTGATGTATCCTCCACATCCTGGTAAACAGATAACAGATCGACAGTTAGCTCAGTCTGACATTTTTGATAAATGACACGGGAAACCCGGGGAGATGGATAGTGATGGGGTTGATTAACCTCAAAATATTCCTGAGGAGAGAACAACTCTGCTCCCCCCAAAAAAGAAAACCCTTACAAACCATTTACCCATGTAATACTAGTAATAGTGTTATTAGTACTAGTATTATTATCATTATTATTATTATTACTAGAGGTGGGCTTTATGTCACAAATTATATCAGATGAAAATTTCATATCAGTTCTTTGTGAGCAGAAAATGACAAACATTTAATATAAAGTTGAAGATTTTACAAATGTGAGGTACATCAACTAATGTTCCTACCTCCTCACTGTACTTGCACAATGTATAAGCAGTAGATTTAAATATATTGAACCTTTGTTATATTGATGAACATAATATTGCAATATGTTGTTTTACAACCCACCCTTTAGGGATCGGTTCCAACCGTCCAGTGTCAGTCACATGATAAGTGGTATGAAGGAAGGATGGATACATAACTATGTTATTATAATCTTTATTATTATTACTGCAGATCTCGTGTAACACCTACATCATAGGAACTGCACAAAGTCACGATCATTGCTTTGAATAATCATGACCATTTTATCCAAGTTTGTTTTCATATGTGGCACAGCAAGTTATGTTCGTCACACTACTGTTTCTTTTTTTTTGTTCTTGCCAATTGTACATCAGAAGCCTGTTTTGGTCACTGGTGTATCTGGTTTGTTTCTGCAGCAATACATTTAGCAGACGCTTTTGTCCAAAGCGAATTAAGATGAGTACATTTGTCACAAGAGAGAAACCACTACATATCACTGTCGATGGGGTAAAACGAAATATAGAAACAATTGTCAAGCCCTCATCTGAGGATCGCAACTGCTATTTGTGAACGATTCTTTAAGTGCATGAGTGCTATGCAATAGAAACAGGAACCCTCACATGTGACCTTGGAGCATGATACAGCCAGTGGTCGTTTGTCCAGTAACACTGGATCAACAGCCACACACGTGACACCTGAGGTGCCGAGCTGCTGCATCTCACTGGCAGGTGGCTGGAGCACCTTTAATTGACACCGGAAGTGTCGGCTGCCACAATTCCAGACAGGCCTCGAGGCACGTGAGGCAGAAGCAGGGGGGACAACGTGGAATGGTGAATGAAACTGTGTGTGTCCAGTGGCTCGAGGTACGACATATTAACGACACATCTACGTTACACTGCACATTTACACTTGCGCAATGCTCATCACAACACAAACACAAATAACTGCGAGACACGTACCACGTGCACTGCGGCGAGCTCCTTGGTGAGTTTGTCCCGGATGTGATCAGGTGTTACGGCCATGTCTGCGTGAAGAAATGCTGTGAGGTTAAGGTCAGTGAATCAGATTGCTACCACAGATGAGGACAACTCATTGATTTCAGTCTGCAGAGGTAAACACGCGGACACCGGAAGTGCTGCAGTATTCTTCAAGCTCGGATATATTTCAAATAAAACGCTGCTGCAGTATCGATGTGAACTCAAGTTTTAATTAGAGTAATCGTTATTACCAGATATTTATATTGGACGATCTTCTGATTGCAGTCAGCCAGCATGAAGAGGTGGGTGTTAGAGTGTGTGACATCATGACTGACGGAACACATGTCCAATTGCTTTGCGGCAGTGGAAAACTCTGGCCAATCAGGCGCGGCCTGTCTGTTTTAAAGTAGCGAATCATAACATTAGGGGGTCCTCGCAGAAAGACTAACTCAATACTCACAGAAGGTTCGTGTAAAAAAACCCAAATACGTGTTTCACGATAAGTCACTTTGATATAATAGTATTAATGAGTGTTTAGATGTGATGTGAGGTATTATTAAGACACGGACAGAGATACATTCAGTCATTAAAACATATATTCAGTCAGGCAGCGTTACGGGCTACTACAGTGGACACTGTTTACATGCAGGCAGGAGTTCAGTCATGGCCGTTTCTTGACATTTAACGCTTTCGACTCTGTCCTCGAGCATGAAGTCAAAATAGATTAGCGAGGAGAATGGAAGTATTTCCACAGTTAAACTGGATGGTGTCATAATAATCTGACATGTCGTATTTTTGTTTAAGGCTGCACTAGCCAAGCTAACTTAGCCAACTGCTAAGTGTTGGTGGGTGTTTAATCGGGAGCTTGATAACAACAATAACACTCACATCGCCTTGTACAATGGTGGTGGAGGTGGAAAGCTTTTTCGGTGTCTACATGCTTTACTGCACAAATCCCAAATTCAAAGGTCGCATCTACATCGGCTTCACTGTGAACCCCGAGCGGAGGATCGGGCAGCACAACGCCGGGAGGCACAAAGGCGGAGCGAAGAGGACCAGCGGCAGGGGACCATGGTGAGATCCGCTCCCCCGGCTGATCGACAGCATGGACACACTGCGTGGAATCACTCGCTCACTTCTGTTCTCTGTGTTCCCTTGTTTCAGGGAGATGGTCCTGATCATCCACGGCTTCCCCTCGGACATCGCTGCCCTCAGGGTAAGTATCTATAATAATACAGTACAAAGATCTTCAAAACAGAAATTGGATACAGAAGGAAAAACAATGAGAATAAAATACATAAAAGACAAAAAACCCTGGTACTCCTATTGAGCCATATGATAAAAGCATATAAGACAACCTTGCTTCCTTAAGTAATTCATACCAGAGCTGTGATTTGATCGTATCTCTTACTTAAAGTTAGACGCGGAGTTGCTGAAGTGTTGCACAGACTGCAGTCTTTTCAGAATTATCAGAGTCAGACAAGAGAAAAGGCTGTTTGAGTAATCAAGGTGAGAAGTAATAGAAGCATTTATGAATTTTCCTGAATCTCTAAATTTGAAGTTGATCTAGTTTCGGGGGTATTTTCCTGAGATTGAGAAAAAAAACAAGAGATTGAAAAACTTTTGTTGAAAAGTTAAGTTACAGTTAAGCAATATATGATTTGAGATAAGGGAGGGACAGATAAGTGAGTTGTTAGTATTGACCTGACAGTTCTGTACTTGACATGGTGTGAGAACTTCTGAAACAACATTTAAACCACTGGAACAATGGAAGCCTGTTTCCACAACAGGAACCTCAGGACCTTAACCTGTGTTTGAGCAGAGGAGCCTTCGAAATTGTTACTTATCTATAGTTTTTCCAACAGAGTAGCGACAAGTCTATTTTCACACTCAAATATTTGTTCTGCTACATTTCTTATCAAACAAAATATAACTTTTATTTGGGAATGTTGACAAGCACAAAATACAATGAACATGTATTTATCCCGCCCTCTTTTCTAGATTTGTTAACAACCAGTTATTAAATGA
Source organism: Paralichthys olivaceus (assembly GCF_024713975.1). Taxonomy (NCBI): domain Eukaryota; kingdom Metazoa; phylum Chordata; class Actinopteri; order Pleuronectiformes; family Paralichthyidae; genus Paralichthys; species Paralichthys olivaceus. The sequence goes on from NC_091114.1 coordinate 2,791,967, forward strand.
TTAAAATCAAACTATGAAAAACATTTATTTATAATAGCTGCCAGTCTGAATGGGCTTTAATTAAAGTCATGGGAGCTTTTGATCAGTATGAGGACATGGGGCGGACAGTTTTTGTGTTGTTTATTTAGATTTGGAACAGATGTGTTGTCCCTTTCTCAACACTGTGCTCAAAATGACAAAGTGAAATGGATTCCTGAAGCAAAACATTATTTACTGACAGTTTCAGCACGTTGTCGGCTCTCTCTCCTTTGTATCAATCCACTGAAACATCAGTTAATTCCAAATAGCAGCACAGATCTACATGGTGTCTCTGGTGTGGTGAAAACACCCAAAAACAACAGACAGTGATTTAAGTGCCAAGTTGCCAAGACCTGTGCCACAAAAGCTCCTGGAAATAGTCATTGTAAAAAGGAGTTCATCTCAATTGGTTATCCTGTAGTGTATATTACCAACAGGAAGTTAGAGGCTCTACAGGGTTTTTGTTCCCCTGAAGATGTCAGGCTGTGTGGGCCCTTTTCCGATTTAGGGTTAGGGTTGGATGGTATGACTTAGATTGTATGGGTTGATCCTTATCTAACTGTCATCACGGTTCATCCATATCAGTTTGAGTGGGCTTGGCAACACCCCCACTCCTCCAGGCGACTCTCCCATGTCTCCCGGCGCTCCAAAAAAGAGTCGAGTCTGCAGTTCCACTGGCGCGTCCTCTCCAACATGCTGCGGGTGGCGCCGTGGAACCGGCTTCCGCTGACGGCCCGCTGGCTCAAGCAGGAGTACAGGATGGACTTTGAGCCCAGCCTGCAGCCCCCCCTGCACATCCCCATCGCTTTTGGCAGCGTGAGAGCCAAGAAGACTCAGCAACAGCAGCCTGTGGGGGAGGAGGTGGAAGACGTGTCCAGATGTTTTCTCTGCAAAGGCTTAGTCAAGGTAGTGACCCTTTAGATTTTGGAAAATACCCCAAGTGGATCTTTACACTGTAAAATGTCCTGCTCAGTATGTGTCCTGGTTAGAGTTACTAAAAAAAATCTGTATCAAGTTTAATGTTAGAAAATAATGTCTGGCCAGTTAATGGATATTTGAACTGTACTGTCTTCTACTGTAATCTCTAAATGTAACATGCAGAATGTTGCATATTAGCGTGCTGATGATTGCTAAGGCTTGAAAGTTGTATAAGAAGGTCAGATACAGTTACACACTGACACAGTTACACAAAAAATGTTCTGTTTGCTTGGTCAGCTGTGTGGAGGCGAGAAAGGAGTGTCTCTCTGACTCTCTCTGTGTCTCTGTGTGTCTTTGAGGGATTGCCTCAAAATGAGGGATGTTTCTAAATGATATTGCGTCTCCCCTCTATGATGGCAGGCTTGTCATTCCCCATGCTTTCCCTTATCTTCTGTCATATAATGTTAGTGTCAGGTGTTCATACTTCATAACAGGGCTGAGGTTTAAAATAATAATGTAAAGATTTATGAATGTATCACTGTGAGTCAGCAGCTTTTAAAGTCCCACCATTAAAACATGGAGCTTGTCCCCATCAAACGCCTTAGTCTGCAAATGTAATTTGGTGATGGAGAGGAGAACTTTGTCCAAAGTAAGGACAATATTGGACTTTCGGTCACACCCTCTCCATAATGTCTTGATTAGCCTCTGCAGCTCGTTCAGTGGTAGGCTCATCCACCCACGCTGCTCGACAGAACGCCACAGGAAATCATTCCTGCCTGTGGCTGTCAAATTGTATAATGACAACTGTAATTTATAAAGCTTAATACTGTATACTGTGTATACTTGAACTTACATTCATGTACAAATGTAAATCTATTACATACCCGTTTTTTATTTCTACATATGTATATCTTTTATAAAATTTTAGTCTTACTTGATTTTTATATTGCTATGTTTATACCTGCTTTTGCTCTTTCACCTCTTTCTCAGGAGCTCGGTGACATTTGAATTTCCCTACGGGGATTTATAAAGTACTTCTGATTCTAATTTGACAAAATACCAGCTAACCTTCATTCCAGTACAATCAAATCTTGACCGTACATCTTTGCCTGGTGTTTTTCTCAGGTATCAGAAAAGCTCAGCTGTTTCCGCCCGTCCTGTGGAATGAGCAGTCATGAGATCTGCCTCGCCAAACATTTCCTGAAGCGTGAACCGTCGCACCTCCTGCCTGTGGAGGGAGACTGTCCAGCGTGTCGTCACTCGGTGCTGTGGGGGAGCCTCATTCGTCATAAACGCGGCTGCTTCGGAGACCTGGAGGAGATCACGGCATCTGCATCCCAAGTAAGTTACACTACCTGTGTTTGTGTAGAAAAGATGAACGTATACTTTTACTGCTCCATATTTTGGCAGATATGATTAAATATCACCTGTTAGTCTCTTTGTTTCCAGTCAGGAGGTTTCTCTTATTTCAAGTAGGGATGAATGTAACTTAACGTAAAGCGTTGTCAACCTTTCCTCCTCCACACAGCTCGTGTTGTGTTGTTAGTTATTGTCATCAACAGCGGACATTGTTTATGTACTTATGGTCGTATTGTTCTTACACGTGACTTTGTTCACTAGGGTTGTGTGTTTCTTATATTGTGAAATGTTCTTTATTTCTATCTTCCATTCACGCACACATTCCTACATTGCAACAATAAAGACGTCAGGGGCAATGTGAGGCTAAGTATGTTGCCCAGAATGGGGAAGACGGGGATCGAACAGCCGACATGCTGGTTACAGGACGACCCACTCTACACCCTGATCCCCACATATTTGATTAATATATCTAAGGTTACAATTAAACCTGCAACAGAATATTTAATTGTAAAATAAAAAGCTTTTTGAGTGATACAGCACATTTTAACACAATAATACCGATATCTGTGATCTTTTTGGTCACTAGTATTGTGACACCGGTTCATCTAATTACAAGTGACTTTAGGTTTTATTTTATTACTTGTCCTTGGACTTTCCACAGAGCCACTGGGCAGATGAACTGCAGCTATGAGAGAGCGGAGTCTGCGAAACTGAGCCCTGGTGAAGTGCGGTGTCAGATAACGATGTGGATTATTTTAAATGGGATATAATGAATAATAATGAAGACAGACTGGATGCTTTTTTTTACGTCAATCAATCTGATCATGTGTTTTAACTATGAGTTTAATGTATTAAATATTTATGGTGGTAAAAAACTTATGTGACAAATAAAATAAAAAGTTGTATATATGTACAAAGTGTTGGGTGTACACTACTTATCTGGAACAGGCTCAGACTGAATGTGCTGGTTCGCTTCTGTCAACAAAACTACATTTACTGTGTTATTAGCAAGTCATGTCATTACAGTACATGTACATATGTTAGGTAAAAAACACCAAACCTCAGAGCTAGTAGCACATGTAAAGGCTGCTGATCAGACAAAAAACTCTTTTGGATATGACTCTCCCCTGACAGGAAGTTAGTTATCGGAACTGTGAATAATCCAGTGAGCTCATTCCTGTAATGTTACATTTGGAAAAGCACAGTATTTATTTTAAAAAAAGGTCTAATGTTCGTGCACACCTCCCGGATTGGTTCCCACGGATGTGTGCACCTGTGATGATTGTGAATTTTTCTATTAATAGGACGAAAAATGGAGCAATCTGCCATTTTCTTTTCAAATCTACACTTCGCTTTTGGATCAATTTGTTTTCACAAGAGCAGTGCACTGTAAACAGTAGTATACTGGCTTAAATAACAGCTGTGCTTCAAGGTACACAGGGTCAGCCTTCTCACATGGTGAAACCAAATCGTTTTTTTTCCCCAAAGAAAAGCAACAACTGCAAACAACTAACGTTTTATTGTTCATAGTTGTGAATTGCAGTGACAAAGGATACATCAGTGAAGCATTAATTCACAGTGATCGTCACAAAGTATCTTCGTAAAGTTACCAAAAATCCAAGCACAAGTATTTTCAGCAAAGCATTAATGTGCATAATAAGCATTAAAATGAAATGTAATTGCCCTGATATAGTTGAATCATTTTACCTTCTCGTACCTTCAGCACAAGATATGGTTATTTCTAACATGTAAAATGAATTGTCCCTTTTTCTACTATTTCTCATCCAACATTTTCACATCATTACTACAATTATAGACTACGACCCTGGTCTGGACAGGGCCTGTGATAAATCCACATAGGAAAATGAATACATGCAAAAACAGATCTAATGGAAAAACTGTTGAGTCATGTGTGAGGACGTTGTAAATTTACACTAAAGCTGCATGTATAGTTTTCAGACATCTTCAACAACATCTTCAGCAAACATAGACAGTGACAGTCCTGTTAGTTCCTGGCTTTCTGCAGCTGCTTTATGCTCCATGTTCACCTGCTGCGCTCTGACTGTGAGTGTCTGCCGGTTGCTCCGGAGCACACAGCGAACAAGTGGCTTCATCAGAGATTTTTTTTTAAGCTTTCAACAGGTGTGACTTGAAACGCGAGGCTTGTATGAGAAGCAAAACAAACGAGCTAGAAGAGGCTGGACGGCTCCGTGGAGCAGAGAGGAAGTCATTTCACATCACACACCATAAGTCGTGTCGTCCATTGTTAGTATAAAAGTGTTAATGCAGCTTTGACGTTAGCATTAGTGTGTGACTAAGTGTGTTACATCCCTTTTGCATGTGTCGCCTCACTGTTGGACGGCAGGGGTTTGTACAGTGATCACCGTCTGACAGGGACAAGAAACAAGGAAAGAAGACAATTAAAACAGAATAAGCAACTACTACAGTAAGATAGTGAAGTTGCGGTTAAATCTTGTCTTCTTTAGAAGTGTGCCTCTAATGTAATTCTCCGTACAATTCCAAACCCAGCTGGTTTGGCCCAGTCTTTTCCACCAGTCTTTCTTTTTTCTTGTGTTTGGTACGTTCAGGCTTTATTAGGGAAACCTAGAGCTGCTACCACATCGCTGGCATGGCGTGTACTCACCATTTTGGGGGCTGGGGCGCAGCAGTTGACAACCTTGCAGCAGTAGGCGGCCAGAGTGACGGAGATGGCCAGCAGGACAGCGTTGACGAGCGAAGCCTCAGCGAAAAAGTGGGAGCGGGTACTCTGTAAGTGAATCGACGTTTACAAAGAAAGAAATCAGTGAAGGAGGATATATGAAGTGTGGTTTCAATTTTATTTTCGTGTATTCTTTTTTTCAGTTCAGCATTTACTTGTAACTTGATAGACCAAAAATCTGTGTTTTGCAAACTGTGCGTCAGATTTATTTTAATATTTATTAACCACCTCAATATTATGGCAGATTTCCCCGAATCGAAGTGTGCTGTTGTCATAGTAATAGTGCCAGCAAAAGGGGGGCGTGTTGTCCATTTTAACCAGAGAGGAGATCATGTTGAACAGGGACGCGCCACTCGCCACAATCTGCATCCCCAGACAGGCTCTCAGCTGAAACACACACACAACAAAATACAGGGACGGGACTTTAAACACAGTTCTCTCTAAAATAACACTTTTCCCATCTACAGAGAAAATAAGAGATGGACTTGATGTTTAAATCCTTAAATAAGAATGATAAAGGCAAACAAGTTCAAGCTGTTCCAGCCTGGTCCCCTCGTATAACGTCCACAGAAAGTCCGGAGGAGGCGATGCGAGAACACGACAGCAGATTTTCTGCAGGATTATAACACGCGACAGACGCAATGAAATAAATAAATTGAGAAAACAAATATCTCAGGATTCAAAATAGGAGCGATGCATAAAGAAGACACAGATGAAAATGTCAAGAGAGTTTGTGTGTGTGCGCCAGTAGGTTGGCGGTTCAATCCCAGCCTGTGCCATCTGCATGCTGAAGTGTCCTTGGGCAAGATGCTGAACACTGAATGGGACCTCATAGACGTTGAACTAATTGGAAGTCACCCTGGATAAAAGCATCAGCTCAATTAAATGGTGTAATGTAATGTGCTGTCCTCGAAAACACATGATCTATGCAGTGGAATAAACTACATGCTGCCTCTGGCCTCTGCACCACCCCTCAGCTGAATCCTGCAGAGATTCATCTGAGCGAAGACTCATCTGCTGCGTTATTAATGCGTGAAAGGCAAACTCTGCAAAGTGTCTGCACCCAGTTCTCGTGCTCATATCTGAGAACAGCTACTTTTCCATTTGAAAGAATTCAATTTGTTCTAGTTGCTGTTCAGAAAAGCAGAAGTTGCCTCGTTACTTCTCCTTCCTGTGTCTACTCCTGGTTACGAGGTTCCCTTCAGCTCACTCACCGTTGGCAGATGGAGGTTCTGTGCTGCTAGCGCCACACTCCCGGCGATTACCACCTGTGGAGAGGACAAAAACACACGGTCACAGAGGCAGGGAATCACGTTTAAAAGTCTGGAAACAAATAAGAGAACAGGATCAATTTGGGGTCAAACAAACTAAAGACAACTGGCAATCCCAACATGTATGAAAAGACGTAATCAAGCATTATGTTGGTGTGTTTAGTTAAATACTACAAGTGAAATTCACAAAATATCAATATATTGTTCGAATAATTGGATCATTTAAAATTAATGAAAGAAAAACGAAATAAAAAACACTGTTATATGTGTTTCCTTTTTACGTATTTATCATCTGTGTCATGTTGACTTGAATTTTTTCATGCTACATAAAAATGAAAACAAAAAAGAGGAGGAAGACTAAGCTTCAAAATGCAAAATAAATAATCAGCTGTCCAATCACAGGAAATATGTTTTAATGTCGAGGGGCTGCAAAATTAAAATCACAATACATTAATGTTCCATTCACCATAAATGAACTTCCACAGCCTCCACCATTTGTAAAAACCACGTCACAACTCCTGAACTCATTTTTAAAAATGACCTGGTTATGGGGGGAATTTTGGTCCTGGCTGGTCTTTTATAAATATCACTGCATTTCTATCATGCAGCCCACCTCCTCACCTCCTCACCCTTCATTTGGGCCTTTGCCTGATGAAGACGCTTTACACGGTTGGAGTGTAATTGCCCCAAAAACCTTTCACAGTTGCTAACTCAGTAAATATCACCATGCACTTACAATGGGCTCCTGCTTATTCATCTAAAGTGGCTTCAGAAAGAATTCACACTCCTTCATTAGTGCTTTCTTTGTTGTGTTGGAGGTTTAATTGTAAATGAATATTAAGCATAACACTTGCACGACACTGGGAGTTAAAGACGAGCTTACCAGTAGAGTTGAAATGAAGTAGGGGATGTCAGTATCTAAGTGAGTCAGGCCTTTGGCCAGAAACACAAACATACAGATGATCTGAAACATACTCAGGCCAATCTGAGTGACCTGAAACCAACACACACACACAGAGAAGGGTTAAAGTTACACACACACAAACCAGCAGTCGTGTCTCCATGACTCCAGAGGACATTATGTGGCCTAACCTAATCTTAATCCTAAACTTTCAAACATGTCTTCACCGTAAAATGTAATAATTTACATTATGAGGACTTGCTTTTTGTCCCTACTAACGAAGACAAGTCCCCATGAAAAGAATGAAAACATTTCCTGTTGCCAGTAGGGGGCTTTAACTGAATATGTGTGAGATGTTCAATGTCGAAATATTTTTCTGACCAAGTTTGTAGTGGATGCGATCAACCTAAGATGTCATTATCAGTAGGTACAACTATAACTGAATATTTTTATGTAGACATCCTTCTCTCTCTCTCTCTCTCTCTGTGTGTGTGTGTGTGTGTACCCCCAGGGACTTGGGCTCAGCCTCCAGGTACTTCTGGTTCCTGTGGATGTTCCTCTGGAAGGTGACCGAGACCAGGGGGCTCTGGGCCGGGCTGACGCCTTCCTCCACCACCGCTGCTTCATCTGAAATGCCATGCGTGTTGTTAGCCAGCATGCATTCGCGGAAGCTTCAGAGTATCACCCCGAACACAACATCTGGATTTCATCACTCTGGATAAACAACCCGGATCCTCGCGCGCCCTTTCCCCACCGTTAGCTCCAAACTGTGCGTATTAATAAAGCGTCTTTGTGTTTTTTTACCTGCCATGGTCGTAGTATCCACAAGTGCACGGACAGATGTCTTCCCTTTTTGTCTCGATCTGCTGGTTTCAGGCTGAAGTTTTGCAACAACTTGGACAGTGACCGAGTCCCGCCCCGCATCTGTCAGTGCAACATGACTCCTGCTGCACTACTTCCCCTCAGCCCGGGACCAGCGCTGTGCAGCCTCAGCTCCGATTGGCTGAGAGCAGGAGAAGTCACTTCCCAAAAAGACCTGCCGCCAGAGTACTACGCAGAGTACCACGCAGAGTACCACGCAGAGTACTACGCAGAGTACCACGCAGAGTACCACGCAGAGTACTACACGGAGTACCACACAGGAGGGTTCAGCACAGCTCAAGGTGAAGCGCGTCAAAGGGATGGTTCACCCAAAAAGGAATATTCACTCATTGTGGAGTGTCCACACAACAACCCTGGAGTCTCAGGGTTAAGATAGATAGATAGATAGATAGATAGATAGAAGGATAGAAGGATAGATAGATAGATAGATAGATAGAAGGATAGATAGATAGATAGATAGATGGATGGATGGATGGACGGATAGATAGATAGATTGATTGATTGATTGATTGATTGATAGATAGATAGATAGATAGATAGATAGATTGATTGATTAATAGATAGATAGATAGATAGATAGATTGATTGATTGATTGATTGATAGATAGATAGATAGATAGATAGATAGATAGATAGATTGATTGATTGATAGATAGATAGATAGATAGATAGATAGATAGATAGATAGATAGATAGATAGATAGATAGATTGATTGATTGATACTTTATTGATCCCGAAGGAAATTCAAGCATCCAGTGGCAGTAACATACATCGAACCTACATTAGACTTGACTTATACATTAGAGTTAACTTATTACACAGTGACTGTACGTAGAAATTGGCCTGAGGGTAAACAGTGTTGCAGCCAAATCCAATAGAAGTTAGTGGTGACAGATTCTTCCAACGTAAAATAACAACTAAATAAATAAAATGCCTCCATACCGCTGTGTATTGTTTTTTTTTTATGTTTGAAGAATCAGATAACATTTACTTCAATCGTATTGGATTTGGCTGCAACGCTGTTTACCCCCGAAACTCCAAAAGTGTTTTGTGGACTCAAACGCTTCACCTGTCCCTCCATCAGTATAGTGGTGAGGAGATAATGAGGGATTTTCCTTTTTTGGGTGAACTATCCTTTTAATCAGATTTATTCCTGTTGAAAGGGCCTATTCAACCAGTGGCCTATGGGCCAGATTCAGCCTGTTTGAGTTTTTCTGTTGGCTGTAACACAAGAGAAATACAGACCGGCTCCCCTGTGGTTATTTTTCCCACTGGCTTGTTGAGCAACTTCTTTCACAGCCTGATCTAATACACTGTTTTACTGAATACATATTGTTTTCTACATTTGTGAATATGGTCATTAAAACGAAGGAATGTTACCTTTTGCACATCTGTATCAAGCCTCAATCATAGCTTTACTTTATTTATTTTTTTATTATAAATCCCCAGGGCTTTCCCTATTGAGCCCACTTGTTATTGAATAGCTTTGGTTTACAACATGCAGGGATATGATCTCATAACCTGACCGCACATATTTACTGCTAACGTTATAATCCATTATTAATCATGAACAATCTCTCCCACACACCAGGATCGTCACCCATGATGCAATTCTTCTTCTTGCATTCCACACATTATTTTTCTGGATTCATAAAAATGTGGATACAAACTCACCCTTGATGATAAACCAAACCCTTAACTTGAAGATCACACATACACAGAATTTATTAAACTTTATTAGCACAGGCAGTTACACACAGTTGTAAGTGCTCACATAATGTGGAGAACTTTACATGCAGCAAGGTCCCTCATTTCTCCTCACTTCCTCACTTTCACCACATTACTCCAGCTGCACTACACCACTGTTCTCTGTAAAACTCCGGCAGGAGCTGGCAGTGAACGCTGACACAGTTGGGGATTGGTTAGTGATTGATTCCAGTCAGTCATTACCAAGCATTTCACATATTCATCATATTAACACAAGTAGGGGGGGTGTTCATTAAAGGCAGGCCTAGCCTACCTTTAAGAGCACTTAGAGCCAGCTCACACAAATAAAAATAAAAATATTTTAATTTCCCACTCATGCTTTCTATTTATGCAGATAGTTTTAGTCCAATCTTCACTAGAACTACCTTCTATTGGATATGGTCCTGATAAAATCTGCTTAGTTGGTGCATTACACCGATGAATCAACACAAGCTACTGTTCATTCTGTTGAATGAAAATTGTAAATGCTTTGAGGAGCACAAGCAAAATCTCCATCGTGTTAAAGGGGAAGCAGGAGTTTCAGAGGCTGACCTCTCAGAGCACATGAAACCCAAACCAGCTGTGTGGCTGACTCTTACTGGAGCAAAGAAAAGAGATGTTTCTGCAGTTTGGATGAACCTTTGAATCCATATTGATTTGGTTTATTTCCTCTGCATGGTGTCATTGAAACTCTTCCACTGAATTCAGCACAATATCTAAAGTTGTTTCCTCAACGTGTGTCTTTTAGAACCGCTCAGTTGCAATTAGTGCAAAATCATCTCTTTTTGTCAGTTTTTTTTTGCATGATTGAAGGAATAGTTTGACAATTTTGGGGAAAAAACGGCTAATTTGCTTTCTTGTTGAGAGTTTGATGAGAGGATCGATACCACTAATACATCAAGTGTTCCTCCAGGGCAGTGAAGTGTATCAGAGTGGACTTGATGGGGAAGGAGAGAGGGACTCCTGAGATCTGATTAATGTACGAACCCACGTCAGACTGACCTACACTCTTACATTTCTATGAAAACACGACATCAACTACATAAAATATGAAAAAGACAAAGCATTGAACAGTAATCAGTGCAATTAATGTTGATAAGGCAGACATAATCCCTTACTAACATGCTATTCATTTTCCCTTTGTGCTGATTAATAATGCAAACACATGAATAATCACCATTGAGGTTAGTGACCGGTTAACTTCCCTTTTTCACCAATTTACCTTATTTTACCATATTTACAAAATATCTGGATAGCAGAAGACATGGAATTTGTGAAACAATAGAAGGGTAACAAAACATTTGACACCAAAATCTGACAGTTTCACTTCATGACACCATGATCACAACTAACACGCTGGTTGTCTCAGTGACTGTTCCTAAAAATAGACGACGTGTCTCCATTTATGAATCTATGAACACCGCCTTCATGTGCTGGTGACGTAAATTGGAGCCAGAGTTTGCAAAGCAGTGATCATAGGGTTGTGCCTTTGTATTGACGTCCTGCCCATGCACCTGCCTCTGCAAAAGCAAGTCAGTCTCTCTTAGAGCATCACCACCAGGGGGAGATAGAGATGCTACAGACTTCATGTCGTCCATCTTTTTATACAGTCACTGAGTATCTATCAAAAAAACCATAACCTGAACTGACTATGATGAGACATTTTGGTCAGTTATTACACAAATACGTATGATTTCAGTTTGTACTGATGTGTGTCATCATTTTTAGTGTCCCAGTGTCGAAATACTCTGTCAACGGCTTGATGAGAATCATATTCTCTGGTCATTTGTCCAGTACATCTGTGCCAAAACAACTGTCATATAAAAACTGGCAACTGGCATGTTAAGATAAAAAGGTTTGTTTGGCTTATACATAAGTAAGGAGTCTGAATTGTACCACTGGAATACTAAAAGTAAAAGCTAACAATTGAATACATGGTTTTAAAAACAAACTAACTACTTTGTTTATTAATGTTACTTGTTGTTATTGCAGACATTGCATGTCTGCTTATGATATCAACTTATAACTTGATGCTTTAGGGCTTTAAATGAATGTCAAAATTATTACGCAGGGTGTCATCTCACAGTTCGATCTAAAGTCCAAGGCCAGGTTTATGTGTTGGCAGGACTCTGGTCAATCAGAGCTATCTCTGCTGCTCTGTGGGTCAGACTACAGATTAAACTGAACAGACAACACATCTACATGTTGAAGCAGAAAATTAATAGAAAGTGAGATATAATTTGAAAGACCAATATATAAGTAAATGGGATATTTTAATGCCTTTCTTGAATTGAAGGATTAATCAGCAAATTTAGCGATTTTCTATTCTTATTTATTTCCAAATTTGGATTTAGATACAACTTTTAAGTGTTACTCTGATTAATTAATTTGTAACAGCTATAAATAAATAAATGTATTCATTGATTATATACTGAAGCTCTTTAAGGTGGCTCACTCCAGCCTCCATTCTATGGGACTTGTAGATAATACGCTGTACAGAACAGTAAAATAGGTAAACCAAGGCATGAAAGGACAGGAAAGGTTAGGGTTCAGTGCTTCAAACCCTGAGAAAGAGCCTTACAGACTGACTACTTTATAACATGCATCACTTCTGGGGCACCTCTTATCACTCTGACCCTCCACACCTCACAGAGACTGGTAGCCATCGGTTCTCTTTCTGCGGCTCAGAAGATACGCCACCACGACGATGACAATGAGCACCAGCAACGTCACTCCCACCGCGATGGCGACGCGGTAATCAGGCTGGTCTGCAGCACATGGGTCGGCTGGAAACAAACCACACAACGTGTTATTTGTCTCACGCGACCAGTTTTGGAGGAACTAATGAGATGTCAAAGTTCAGTAAATCAATGTAATTAATCACCTGCCCCATTTGAAAGGCGTCATTTCACCAAGCATATATTCATTTTACTACTGTATGTATGTCTGTGACTGCCAATAGTTCAAATTAAACAGTTAAATCTAAATTAAATTTTCATTCATGTTTAAAAATAAATTCTTATTGCCAAAAATCCAGTTTTCTGAATGCCTCTTTTGGAAAATTATACAAATTATGGAAAAAATAAGACAAAATAAATGAATGTGCTTATAATTATTTAGCTTTCAGGACACTTACTGATTGTAACAGAGTACTTTCCTATTGTGGTATTATATTACATTGTACAAGCTTTGTTTTATTAATGGATCTAACAAGCGTTTAACGTAAAGCTACATGTATTAATGAGAAAATTCTTCCCTTATCGTTTCTTATATATACGAAGACACTTACGGACGCCAAAGTCATTGGCCTTGGTCAGATTGAAGGCCTGCATCCGGTCCTCACTGACTTCCAGGTACAGTCCGTCCCCCATGTAAAGTGATTCAGTCTTGCAGGAGTAGGAGTGTCCCACCTTTGCAGCGAAGAGATGCACTGACTTGTTGTTGGCGCGGAACTGTTGCAAATCTAACAAAGCAAAGTCAAGTCAGGTCACATTTATTGATATAACACACTTAAAAACAAGGCTCATGTGCTTCCGTGACATCATGGACAATGACCATAAAAACAAATGCTGATGATCAAATATGGACCTGAACTTGTTAGACTGCATTGCACTGACAACAGGTTGGTTGTTACCAGCCACACACTTTCCAGTATCTCCATAGATAATGTCTATACAAAGCTGAAGAGACACACAAACAAGGAAGTTGTTCCTCTTAAATGCGTCTTGTCTCTGCAAATATTTGACAGTCTTGCACAACATCCACCTGCAGCTGGAATATCGGTGCACATGCAGTGACCCAATTAGCAGAGTCCAATGTTTAATCGGTAAAAGGCAGTAAATCACACGTAAAGACTGATATAAAACACAACTTACCTCCTTTAATGAAGGGGTAGGAGATGTTGAAAGACAGAGCATTAACGTAGACGTCTGCAGCACTCTGAGGAAATATAAGACAGTAGGACAGGATTTATGTGAGACAATTGTTTCAATTTCAATGAACCATTATTGAGAATATTGTCAGGCTACATTATCCTGGATGCTACCCTGGTAGCCAGCATGTTCAATTGAATCCATTAAGTGGATGCTGGAATTTGAGCTAACTCAGCAACAGAGACTTGAGCTGTGCCCCAATTCAGAGGCTGAATCCACGTTCGAAGACCAAGTAGACCAGGAATCATTGCGTGCCATCGGTCAAATTGATTTTATAAACGTGAATTTGGCGGCAAACACTGGAGACAAAACAGAGTCTGAGAATTACAGTTATAAATGTAGTAACAGGCTTCAACCTAGTGAAATAGCTAACAGTATGAATGCTAAAAAAAGAAACAACGGGGAACATTAGTGATCGGATGACCGAGCTGCAACAGCTCAAAGCAGCTATTGATGCAACGGTAGGGCGGGGCAAGCGGTTGACACAAATAGGAAGTTCTCTGTAGAGCAGATCGTCTTACTTCGGTTCAGCCAAACCTCGGAAGGATCCAGCCCCTGATTTGGGGCACAGCTAGAATCTGTCTAATCGAGACACTATTTAAAACACTTAACAAATCTCAAATCTTCTATGTTTTCTGATGGCAAAGACCATTTAATTCGGCTATATATTATGCATAAGACACACATAAGGCATAAGACCGATCCTGGACTATCAGGGCCAATGGCAATACTGATTACAGGGAGTTAAAACAAATTCTGATATCAATATATATTGTGCAAGGGGAATTGATGGGGCCATTGTTTATCAACTTTCCAGTTGAGTAAAGTCCAATATATTGCCCAATATTTTTGCAATATTATGACCTTTGGTATATTTTGTAAATTGAATGATCAATCAAGATTAATGTTCAGTAAAAATACTATACAACCCTAACCCATAGTTGACTTACTTTACTTAATACACTAGCTGGGTTAATGTATGAGATACAGCTTATTTGTTGATGTAATACCTGGGTTATATAATGATTTTCATCCTGACACTTATACACAATATAATGCTTCACCAGGCACCTTTCATTCAAACCTGTTAATCTGGACCGTCATGTGAATCAACCGCTAAATGAATCACACAAGCATTGTTCACACTCACATGTCATGTGCTCTTTGAACAGTCCTGTTAACCATAGTTCCCCTTTTTCAACAGTTGTTTCTGATTCTAGTTCCTACACAGATTTTCAAGTCAAGCTATTTGTTAGACCAAATGGACAAATCTATGTTGCACTGTTTAAATGCTTGAGATCTCTATTTAAATGTCAAATCAGAGTAAGTGGGTCAAAATTAAGATAGTAAAAACAAGGGCTGTCCTTGTTTATCACAACATTATGATGGTGTATTTGTGGCAAATATTGGAAATCAAAAGTACCTTGTTGAACATGAAAGTGATGTAGCCCTCCTTAAACTTGAGGGTAAAGTTGGCCTTGTCTCCCACACAACCTCCAACTGCTTTGGTATTCTTCGGCTGAACAATGAAGGTTCCATTGACCTGAGAGACAAACGGAGAGAAATCAGACAGTTAGATGACCATCCTGCAAAGGAAATGTCTTGTGACACAAAGATAAGACATCTGCCCTTCTGCCGTCATTAAGCCCACCACAATGAGGAAATCAGAGCTTCCATGTGAAGATCGTCTCATTTCCTGAAAACAGCATGCTGACAATTGCATTACTAAAAGCTGAGTCAAAGACTTGTGGAGAAAGTTGTACTCATGCTAATAAATTCCAAAATGGCTTAATTAAACTAGATCTGAATCTGCCACAACATTGGCAGGACCTTTTTGGACTATGGTTGTTGGCACTGTAGTTGTAACAAATGAAACGTACCTTTGGTCTTGCCACTCGGATCTGCAATGCCATATGAGCCAACAGGCAAGTGACGTTTTTGTCTGTCATTAGGGTGTAGTTTCCTACAGTCAAGTTGGTGGAGGGAGTAGGTTCAGGAGGAGGAGGAGTTGTAGTCTTGGGGGTGGTTGTAGTTTTCGGGGTGGTGGTTGTGGTTTTCGGGGTGGTGGTTGTGGTTTTCGGGGTGGTGGTTGTAGTTTTCGGGGTGGTGGTTGTGGTTTTCGGGGTGGTGGTTGTGGTTTTCGGGGTGGTGGTTGTAGTTTTCGGGGTGGTGGTTGTGGTTTTCGGGGTGGTGGTTGTAGTTTTCGGGGTGGTGGTTGTAGTTTTCGGGGTGGTGGTTGTGGTTTTCGGGATGGTGGTTGAAGTAGGGGGTTTTGACGGTGCTGAGGAGCTAAATTCCTTTGCAGGAATTGCAGATGCAAGAGGGTTTTCATCTTTAGCCAATGACAGTGCTTAAATCAAAAGGACAGAGGGGGAGAAACAAAACCATTTCAATGTACACCTCCAAACTTAATGATCTTCTTGCAATAATTGATCAATTCAATTTGGTTTCATTTGTATATCGCCGAATCATAACATACATTATCTCAAGGCACTTCCCATAGTAAGGGTAGTATCGTCATAAGTAATGTAATGGTAAAGTTATGGTTGCTTTTGGCAAATCATTTAGGAGTTTATCCACCTGACAAATGTAAGTGCAGCTTTTATCCCTAGTTTGGTCTCCACCTGCTCATGAAAAACAACACTTGCTTTTTCTTGAAGCTTTCTTGCATAGAACTTTCTGGGCTGTTAAACCAAAGTAATGCGCTAAAACAAGCTGAGAGACAAAATAACTAAGGGGAACTGCACTGTCAATACAATTGAACCTTTTCATATTTAAGATATATGATCCATCAATAATATAACATTGGTCCTTGTAAAGTGCATCTTCAATATTTGTTGACAAAAAATGCAAATGTTTGAACCATGGGTAACAGTCAAACAGTCATTACCAGTCTGACCTACTTTAACTTGACTGCCGTTCATGTTAACGTCAGCTGAAACTGTTATTATCTATGTATATATCAGTTTAAGTACAGTCTACAGGACATTTATGACACTGTTATGGGTTTTTTTCCCCAGTAGACAGCTTATCTGCAGTTCCATGTCCCATTTTTAAGGTCAACATTAAGAGAACAACAACCACAGTGAGACCAGATTCAGAATAATAGCACTTGATTATAACATAACGACTTATTTTAGCGTCATTTATTTCACTCAATTTGCAGCTGAATAACCAAACTCTGGTGTTAGGATAAACAAACTGTTACTGATTCATCCAGTCCTGTCTCTTTCTCTCCAAAAAACAAAAAAAAAAAAGAGGACCAGGCCTCTTCTGGAAGCAGACATGTGACTCAGACCTGCAACTCCACCGAATGACTGCGGAAATATCCGTTCCCTAAACAATCCAGGAAGTCACACTCGAAAAACATGTCACACCTCATTTATACAATCTATACACTTTTTTTTTTTTAGATAACCCCACTGCGACAGGAGCAATATCAACAATAAGGCAGCATTAAATCACTTAGAGGGTCCAAGTTCTGAGGGGGAATAAAAGTTTTATTTACAACACATTGCAAGGCACTGGAGCATTTCTCTCTTTTTTCCATAATACCTTAAGTGAATGTTGATAAAAACAAGTTCTTACCTGAGAAGGCACAGCAGGCGACGAACACGAAAACAACTGCTCTGCTCATGGTGACAGGTGTTGGCTGACTGACGGACTGACGGACTGAACGCTTCCGACTGAACTTGTGACACTGTGAAGCAACGGATCCGCAGATGCACGAGTGTCAAGCTTCAAGCTGCAGGCACAGACAACGCCACAGGAAACCCTTTAAAATAAAAGCACGCCCACTGAGCAAAGGAGAAGCAACGTGCAGGCCACCAGGCAGTGTTGATGGTAGAATGGTTCACAAATAAAATTACCTGCATTAAAAAGTAATTAATCTTTGTCTTCTTTACTACTTACCATGTAAACAGTGTCAATGAATAATATCTATAGTCTATAAATGAATGTCTCTCATTCAATATTTAGGTATATGTATCAGAATCAGAATCAGAAAAGCTTTTATGCCAAGTAAGTTTACACATACATGGAATTTGTTTTGGTGTTGTTGGTGCATGTCAGACATCTCTAAATATAAGAAGATAAGAAAACCAAGTATTAATATATATACACAGTATGTTTTTGAAGGTAGAATGAAAAAAAAGAAGAGCAGTACACAGCACAGTATATACCACAAACCAAATTCATGTTTTTATTCATTGACTGGAATGATTCAAAATGTTTTGTAATGGGTTTTTCAAATGATTAACTTGTGAGGATCCCCTACTTCATGTCCTACTTTAATCGATTTCTTACTAAATTCAGTCAAATTGTGTTTTAAAAATGAAAAGGACACTACAATCACCTAAGTGCATATTTCAAAGCATTGAGTGAGAATAATGTCTTACTCAAAGTTTTTATACCATAGTCTGGAATGAAGGGGTTATGAGTCATGTATATTCAGGTTCACCGTGTGCGTTACTGCAGTGAATTTATTTTGAAAGTATTAACCAGAAGCGCTAGTGTTGACTCTTTAGTATTAACGAGTCATGTCGACTTGTCATTACTCAGGAAACGAAACCATTGTGGCAAGAGGGAGAGAGCGTGTTGACTCTGACTGGAGGGAAAAGGTCACATGCTATTTTCCATCAGAATGAAACTGTTACAAGACATATATCTGACTGGAAGTGGCTTTAGCCTTGTAAAATGCTCGTTGCACACTAATAACTGATGTTTGGTAAATTCATGTAACCATTGTATCAACCAACCAAATTTTGTTTCAGTTTTGATTCCTTCACTGTTTTACTCTGCGTTACTTCCATTTTCGTCCACGTGCAAGTTGAAGTTATTCGATCAGAGAACTGTTAGGTTGAAGTATCCATATGAGTAATATCTGTATTTATAGAACACCTTTCTAGTCTTGATGACACCTCAAAGTATTTTCCATCCAAGTAATGCCATTTACCCTTTCACGCAGTGCGTATATGTGCAGTACTTTCTCACAAACTGGCGGCACAGCTGTTAGGGGCAAATGGGGTTCGGTGTCTTGCCCAAAGACACTTGGCCACGCAGACTGGGGGAGACTGGGATTGAAACCCTGACTCTATGGTTAGTGGATGGCTCACTTTTCCTCGTGAGCCACAGGCAACCCCCCGGAAACATGTAAAATATCTGCTAAAACCATAAGGTACAACTCAACAAATTGCAGAGGTATTAGAAACTGTTTCTGTCTGGAAGCCAAGATATTTAATGTATGCTATGATTCTTTCTCATTGTGTTACTGTATTATTACATGTTGGGGTCAGGCTGGTGAAACAAACCAGAAGAACTCTTGAGTCCCTGCACAAACAAGCCTTTTCTTATGAAGCTTGTTGAAAAGCCAGCACATTATCGTTACTGTATTGTGTCTAGTTTACAAACTTTTGAATGATTTGCCCGTCCTCAATGAAATTACTTCTTCTGTACTCGCTCAGTGAATTCTATTGGATTCTCAAGGTTACCCAAGACTGTGATACACTGTTTCACTGCATTGCATTTGGGAAATCAACTTTTTCTTTAAAATGGCGTTTGAGTGTGAGAGAGCAGTGCAGTGGTGAGTCCAAGCTGGAAAGTTACTGTGGATCTAATTATAATATCAGTGTGTAGTCATGATAAAAATTGTAGTAGTTGTAGTATTTATTATTTCTTTAATATTGAGGTGGTTCACAGTGATTCTGTTATTATGAACTTGTTTGACATATGCAGCCTAAAGGAGGAACTTGCATTGTCACAGTCAGGAGTGTCCTCACCTCAACCCTGTGACCAAGTGTATAGCACATGATGTCAGCAGATGTTTTAGATATCAGCAGATGTTTTAGATGACAGCAGATTTTTAGACGTGAGGTCTGAAACCTGCTTTAGTTTGTCCTGTCTGGACTAATGTAAAAAAACATGGCGGCCTCCGTAGAGAGGACCCCCTCCCCATGTAAATATAAGATTTAACACACTAGTGAGAACATCACTAGGATTATTTTATATTCATTAAATAGATCCCTTTCACCTAAATCTAACACACTGAACCTTTAAAAGTCGGTATATTCAAAATGCATTAACATCACAGTGAAACAGGTTCACATTTTTTGAATTCTGAAACATGCTGATTCATACCATTACTTTCACAGTTGATGATATCATTTGAGAAAACCTCACATTCATATGGGCCTTTAATCTTGTGGCAGCTATGATGAGAGCTGGTGTGATTCTTTAAAATTTGGTCCCTACACCTCGGAAATTACTGGACTGATTACCACAAAACTTCTTGGAAGGATGGAGATCAGGGAGCGCATCCTGGATCTTTTTTCTAACTTTCTTTAACATTGTGAGATTGCATTTCATTTTTTGATAATTATCAGCGTTTCCCTCGGGGATAATTCATGGATCATGATGGGAAAAAAACAGGTACATTCAGCGAGATGAAACATATGTGTGAAATTTGGTAAAGCTTGATTTAATTTAAGGGGACTGTGTGGCTGGACTCTTAAGTGCGGAGAGTTGCAGGTTCTGACAGTGAGGACGTTTCACCTGTTCATTATTAAGAGTCTAAATCCAGTTGAGGGGGTTTCTTGGTGATCATAAGCACAGATAAAAGACAACAGAGGTTCGTTTCAGGTGGACAAGCAAAGTAAGCAAAAGACAGAGAGGCTGGCTCAAGTGTTTCGAAGGTAATGGTGAACAATGATTTTGCAGCTCAGTGAGACTGGCAGGAGATGGCAGTGAACAACAAGCCACTCCCTGCAAAAATCACATGAGCAAAAAACGCAACATAGGCAGAAAAACCAGGAAGTAAAACAAGAACAGGAAAAACATATTCCCTGACACACTTGGAATTGCTTTACCACTAACAATCATATTGC
The DNA here is from genome assembly GCF_024713975.1 of Paralichthys olivaceus. Lineage (NCBI taxonomy): Eukaryota > Metazoa > Chordata > Actinopteri > Pleuronectiformes > Paralichthyidae > Paralichthys > Paralichthys olivaceus. Next base: position 2,812,595 of record NC_091114.1, read on the forward strand.
ATGTCTTGTTCACAAGACCATCTTCATCATGAGAACATAAATTCAGCAATTGTCTCCTCTCAACAAGTTTATGAGATGTAAAAGAAACTGTATCGACATATAATATATGCATATAATTGCTTGCCCATTTCTTCATTTTATTTAATTAATTTTAATGCCTCAACCATCTCTTATGTGTTCATTTTTTCATCATTCAATTTCATTTTTGTTTTGTTTTATATTTATATAAATCACATCCTCTATTTTTTATTTTTTAGTCATTGATGATGATTGATGGACTATCTAGTATATGTATCTATCTATCTTTTAATTTCCAAACTTTATGGAGTACTTTAATTCTGGGGGGAAGCATAACTCATTTCATAGCAACTCATCTAATATTTAAAGGGATATTCCACTCCACTCTGGACCAACATTGTGAATTTAGACACCATGCTAACATGGTTGAAAATGAATTTATATGTTTTTAAAAGTAATGATAAATTAAATGTCCAAAACACCTTAGGACAAATGTAGCTTACATTACACACAAATGACACTGAAAGATAATAGGTATTTATTGTCAACCACATGGATCACCAGATCTCTCTCTCATATCAGAAAAAAATGTTGTATGTCTCCGGAGGACAATTCCAAGGCACACATAGCATGTCAGGTAAAAACAAGACAGAAAACCATGACATGCAATTTACACAAACAGTTAAATATCAGTCAATCAATGTACACATGAGGTGAATATCTATCCGTCCATCTATCTATCCGTCCATCTATCTATCTATCTATCTATCCATCCATCTATCTATCTATCTATCTATCTATCCATCCATCTATCTATCTATCTATCCATCCATCTACCTATCGATCTATCTATCTATCTATCTATCTATCTATCTATCTATCTATCTATCCGTCCATCTATCTATCTATCTATCCGTCCATCTATCTATCTATCTATCTATCCCTCTGTCTATGTATCTATCTATCCATCCCTCTATCTATCTATCTGTCCATCTATTTATCTATTTATCTATCCATCTATCTATCTATCTATCCATCCCTCTATCTATCTATCTATCTGTCCATCTATCTATCTATCTATCTATCTATTTATCCATCCCTCTATCTATCTATCTATCTGTCCATCTATCTATCCCTCTATCTATCGATCGATCCATCGATCACTGTGTTTCGGACCGCCCCATTGGTTCAATTTCCCGGGAAAACTCTATGATAATGAGGTCGCTCTCCACCAATCCCCAGCGCTGCAAATCCTCCGGGCCCCGCCTCCGGTGACGCCAGATAAGAGGAAACTGTAAGATGCCATAAAAGGGAAACGGCGGCGCATGCGCAGCGGCCGGAGTTTTGTTTGAAGTGAACTGCCCTACAAGCTGCAAAGTCGCCAAGCATTAGATCGCAACTGTATTCCCACACATCTCCTCCGGATTCGACTCGGCAGCTCTATGCATCGCAGGGGCGATGTTAGGCCACCACTACCCGAGCACCGACAAGTCGCAACAACTGGTCAACTATGTGGAGGATTATCTGGAATGTGTGGAGTCGCTACCTCTGGACATACAAAGAAATGTTTCCCTGCTCCGAGAAATCGATGCAAAGTACCAAGGTATTGTGCCTCGAACCTTTTCAATTAGCGTCCGATCGCCGCCGCGTGTTTACAACCGGAGAACATTAACGCCAGATGATGATGATGATGATGATGAGGGGCTGAAATGGTGGAACAGGCGCGAGGCTTCTGTTCCCATTTTGCAAAAAAAAAAAAACCCCAAGAAACCGATTGTCCCTTGTTCGCGTTTACTTCGGTAAACACGAGGTGACAGACCGTGGATCAGTGTAATGTCGAGACGTGTTCAAACAACAAGCCGTCCGGCAGTTAGCATAGCCAGGAGACACTCCGTCCTTGTTTGTGTGTGTGTGTGTGTGACGCCAAACTCATTGAGAAAAAACTCCGAATTGAATCCTCCATTCTCTCAGCGGAGCTACATGCGGAGCTGCGACCCGAAACACATCTGCCGTGAACACTCGTCGTCCGGGGACACATTCGGCGCCGATAAAATCCAAAAACCATTCCTGTGTTATGGTCAAATCTGAACTTTTTCAATAGGAACACACCAGACCCACTGCCGCCCACCATAGCGTTTCCGCGGAGGGTTATTGTCTGAATACCAAGAAAACAATCAGCAAACTTTGGTGATTTATTTGAAATAAACGCTGCTTGCTGTGTGTAATGATCGCCGAAGCACACAACGTAGGATACAGATATGCAGAAGATGGTCAATTCTGCTCATTGACGTATGCACATGCCCGACGACCATGGTTTACACACACTGGCGATTTTTTGAAATGTAAGCTGGTGTTGCATTCTGCATACGGAAAAAGACCCCGGTTACCTGTCCATTTCCGCCCGGTTGTTTGCGAGATATTTGCGGTACATTAGCAGATGCGGTTTATTAACGAAGTCAATGTTGTTAGCGTGCAGACGTTTGTTAACAAAAGCAACAACAAGTCTCATTGTTGCTTCATGTCGACGCAGAGTGAAGAGCAGCAGCTTCCGCTCCCGACAAGTCCTGCGGACCCGGTCGACGGGTGATCGCATGCGTCGAAAACGTGAACACGCATTAGCTACGGATTATATCGAGTTCGATCGCACATTTGCGGTTGGTACGACGTACGCCCGACCACTGTGCCCCGTCAAGTGTGAGCAGTGGAGCCGGATAGCTCCTCTTCAAGGCAACCCCCTTCTTTACGCCACACTGACGCCACTTCCTGTATCGAGGAACTCGCTGCAGCTCAGCCCTCCTCCGACATGTCTTAACTCCTGCCCCACCTCAACTTAAGTTTAAAATGTCCGCGCAAAAAAACACATGCACGCAAGAGAGCACTTTATTATAAACAGCTCTGCACATGCATGTTGATATGACTCGCCTGTGAGCCCAACACAAGACAAGGTGAGACAATCCCTTATTATCAGTCCCCCAACGGGGACATTTGCTGTGCTGCAGCAGCAAAGAGAGCAGTGTGAAAATAAACATAAGCAGAAATAACAATGGGGAGATAATAATGTATGTCACCCTATAAAAAAAATAGAGTTTACAAAGTGCTTTGACACCAAAGCAAGAAGAGTAAATATAAGAGAAATGACAGTTGGCTGGTGGTGGGAAACAAGTTAGTGTTCGAATTAAATCGATGCACGCGGAGCTGTGGCACATGAAAACGTGAACACATGAAAGCAGTAATATGACAATAATGGGAAATGAACAAGCAAAATAAAAAGTGAAAAGAAAATGGTAAAAACACGACATTGCATGAAAATAAGCTGAATAGAAGTAACAATGTAAACCGAATGTATAAACTGTTAGCACGGTATGTACTGTGCAACATATTGCACATGAGATGTTGGTACGCACAGACAGAAATGAATAATTGCAATGTTAGATGAGTTGAACTTGAGTTTACAGTGCAGTCCCATAATTGGTGTGTGTGGGAGAAGAGCTTGTTGTACAGTCTTACAGCTGCAGGAAGGAACGACCTGTGATACCTCTCCTTCAGACACTTTGGGTGGATCAGTCGGCCGCTGAAGGAGCTGCCCAGTGCTATGATGGTGTCCTGCAGAGGGGTGGGACTGGTTCTCCGGAAGAAAAGACAGCTTAGCTATCATTCTCCCCTTTCTCTTCCAATGACGCCCACAGCCACCAGCTGTGAATCCAGTAGAACCTCTGAGATGTGGTAGATCAGGAGATTGGCAGCAGGAATGTGCAGCTAACAAACATGGAGCAGAATATCAGAGGAAAGTTTCCAACATCTTGTTAAATCCACCACACAACGAACTGAGGCCGTTGTAGAGTAAAAATTCCCAATAATAATGTAATGATTGTTTAGGAGAAATTCAACCCAGAACACAGGACTCAGGAAGTGTCAGATTAAACCAGATGCTCTGAGGCTGATGCAGGACAACAACCATGCACACAACCATCTCTTTTATTGTAAGGTTTTTATCAGTATTGGAATTAAAAAATTAAATGGCTATGTTGAAATTATTCTGTTGTAGTAGAGAATGCATTTAGATTTTTGACGGATTTACAAAAGTTTTCCAAATATTAATGAGAAAAACCACGGCAGACACTGATTAATGAAATGACAGATTTTACACTCAGTTGCATTCATTTGTCTTTGTATCCTGTACTTTGCAGAGGTGCTGAAGGAGGTGGATGAAGTGTTTGAGAAGTACAAAGGGGAGCAGGATGCGGCTCAGAGAAAGCGCCTGCAGATCCAGCTGCAGCGTGCGCTCATCATCAGCCAGGAGCTGGGGGACGAGAAAATCCATGTGGTGACCCAGATGACTGAGCTGGTGGAGAACCGCTCCCGCCAGATGGACTCCCATTCCATGTCCTTCCAGGAGCCCAGCGAGGCTGAGCGGCTCACCACGGAACGGCGTTCCAGTGTCCAAGAGCCTCCAGCGCCTGAGCGTACCTCGACCCGGCGCCCGCGACGCCAGCGCAACAGCGAGAGCCGTGACTCGAGCCACCCATCGGCCAACGGCTCTTTGGTGGACGACCCCTCGGAGGAGCTGTCCGTCCCTCCTCCCCGTGAGAAGAAGTCCAAGTCTGCAAAGAAGAAGAAGCGCAAGTCCAAACAGGACCGGGACGCCTCGCCGGTCGAATTCGCCATTGACCCTAATGAGCCCACCTACTGTCTCTGTGAGCAGGTGTCTTATGGCGAGATGATCGGCTGCGACAATGACCAGTGCCCCATCGAGTGGTTCCACTTCTCCTGTGTGGGGCTGACCTACAAGCCCAAGGGCAAATGGTACTGCCCCAAATGCAGAGGGGACAATGAAAAGACAATGGACAAAAGCTTAGACAAGAACAGAAAAGACCGCAGGTCCAGGTAGTGACTTTCATCTTGAAGACGTCCTCAGGTTGAGGGTTAGAACTGTTGGTCGTAGTTGAAAACAGTACTTGTGATGTTGTAAGAGCACAATCGAACACAATTAGTAGCAGCGCTTATCATGAATCAAGGACCAGTTGTGATTGAACTTGTGCTGTTACATCACTGATTGTTTCCGCTGGCAATAACTGTGCTGTTGTCCGTAGGATGTCCAGCTGCTCCAAGAATCATTAGCTTGAAGCTGCCAACATCCTCAAGTGTTTTGTTTTTTGTGGGACTTAAATTTTTTTATTTTGACTCGTTTGTTTTAGTATCCCTTTCATTTTGGTCGAGGTCCTAATAAAATATAAGGTATCCCTGTTAATGATCATTATTTTATTGTTATCTTCTGGCCAAACAAATTGTAATTTCTTTATTTTAACTTTCTTAATTATACTCAATTGTTTGGAATCTGCGTGTCTTTATATGATAATGGAGTCTAGAGAATAACTTTCACATGTAATATGTAAGAGATTGATATTTAATTGAGATGATTGTTGATGGGACACTGGAATAGAAGGTCATGTTTGTGAAATTTACGTTTTCACTGGTTCACTATCACTATTGTGTACATTTCTTTTTATATTCATTAAAACAAAGCATTGTCATTCAGGTACCTGCTCTGTTTTCTTCAGTGTGAGGCCGACAAGGTTTCTCTACAGGCTGCATCAATACAGTGCTGTGTCATTAGACAACATGTTTTCTAGCCACGTTAGCAGCTACCAGAGTCAGTCATTGATCACCTGAGCCAAGAGTGAAATATCTCCACAACTATTCAATAACATATATTTGAAACTATGAAGAAACATACACAAGCATGATATAATGACTTTTCGTGATTCTGTGTTTTTTCAATCTAAAATCTTTTAGTCGCCTTTTAGTTTGAAAGGGACTGAACACTGAAGTAAAAGATATAAAAGTGTAACCACCGTATCTTGTCACTGGTCTCCAGGGTGCTTTCTTCTGTTGTGTGTATTTTCCCACTTCTGACACATTGATCTACAATTTGTTAATTTTTGGCACGTCTGAGACTCACTGGGTTATTTTACCTGTGTATACCTGCTACTTGTGGTGTAAAATAGGTATGTTATTATATTGAATGCATTCTCCAACGGTTTTAATGTTTTCATATGGTCTAGTAAGGTGTTAATGTCCTACTGTCCAAACGCCTCTTAACTGTGTTGGTCTTAAAAGTAGTACTAATTACACTCGTCACTGCAAAATAATAGATCTCAGTTTATGTAGTATAGTGTGAAATATTCCACATTCTGTCCTTCACTGTAAAGTGTGTCCTATGAATCCTCCCCTTCTTCCTCACTACTGCTGGACTCTCCAAACAGGTCTCCGTCCTTGGAGACACGAGGCGCTGAGCTGACAGTTCCAGATGTCGACCTGACGCTGATGAGGTGGAGGCTGAGGCTGAGGAGGACAGAAACCTTACGCCCATGAAGCTGCTTCGCGCAACTGACATTTGCATCCAGTGAGAGCACGGACAGGACGCTGCATGTCTCCAGGTCCCACAGGCTCAACTGTCCTGGATGAAAGAAACAACATAAGAAGAACTTACTGTGACACATTCTTGAGCTTATGAAATAAATGTTTCCTGTAGTGGAATGATACTATCCACAGGCACTGTGCTCAATATATTTACTTTGATGTGTGAAAACACGCCGCAGTATGACACCTTGTTGTGAAAGAGCCTTGAGGAAACAGTTGTTTTTTAGCAGCAGAGTGTGAAGACAAACACACACCTCAGTCATGTGAATACAGTACTCTTTCCACAGGAGCTACTGAAAATGTAACTAGCATGAACAAACAGGGACTTCCTACTGTTCCTTTATCCAGGTCCCCCTTTTCTCCTCCTCCTCCTCCCTCTGCATCTCTCTCTCCAGCCTCCTCGTCTTTTCAGACTGGCGGTCCCATGGCATCACTGTGGGAAGGAGAGAAAATGTGTAATACTAAGTTCTAGCACACATTAGTGTAAGAGACAAGAAGTTCACAATCTACTTTCTCGATAATAATGTTTACAGACTAAAAAGGCTGTGGTATGCAGAGTTTTATGGGCATAAACATGCATCTAGTGTTTGTGCGTTGCTCCACATTACTATCTATAAATAATGAAAAGCCACCAGAGTGAGGTCATTTTGCTGCTTTTCACAAGAGAATTCGGACTTTTATCGTTGACCCAAGTTGTAACAGGACACATAAAAAGGCCCTTTCATTCAGCAGTAAGACAAATAATTGACACTATCACACCACTGGGTTTTTATAATGATAGGTTTGTCTATTTGACAAAATATAATGTAACGTATAATGTGTTATAAGAAAAATTAGTAAGCGTGTTCTCTGCTACATAGGTACATACTTTAAAGTGTGGAAAAGATTTAGATCATAATACCACGTCAATATTGAGTCTCCGGTTATAATCTACTTTTAGATTTAGTCTGTGTGCGCACACATATGAGTTGTTGATAAAATAACTTGTTGAATTATGTGATATAGTATAGGTATAAAAATTGAAGCTAACAATAACCTCAACCAGGGTTAAGAGGATTAAATTGATGAAATGCCAAAATATAACAATACTTTTCTATTAATCTTATCCACAATAATAATAAAAATAATAATAAGTGTATTTGTATAGCACTTTTCTACACAAAGTTACAAAGTGCTTCACAGGAAAAATAATACAAATAATAAAATCCATGGCTAGTATAGTATATATAAAATAAATATATATATAGCTCCTATTAAACTGTAATACATTTATTTGAGTGACGTAGCCTCACATCCGCGAATGATGCGGTTCAAAGTTGACTCAGAGGGTCCAACTGCGCATGCGTGTTGTCGCGTGGTGGCTGCGCCGGGTCTGGGAAGTTGTGGGAACATGAACGTAGTAAAAGTTGTGATGGCAGACACGGGCTGTTAACCGAGGCCGATCCGAGTCAGCAGCTCTGAGCGAGAGACCGAGTCCCGCAGAGGCAGAGCCATGACAGCTAACGAGGATCAGGAGGTAAGACTGCAAGGATGCTACTGTGAGAAACTGTTGTTAGCCGTTAGCGGCTAACAGCGGCTACACGTCACTAGCATGAGTCGCAGCGCTCGAGGCTGGCTGTCTCGGTGTCCGGCTGTTTCTGCTCCGTGTGCAGACAAACAGCTGACCGCGTGGGATGTTGCTGGATGTGTGAGACCTTTGTTGGGCTGGAAACATGTTCGGATCAGGGTGTCGAGTGTGTGTTTGGCCGCTTGTCGAGCTCTGAAGTGCGTTGTTCGAAACTGAACATGTCACGCCAGACTCCATTCATTTTACGTGCGTTTAACAGTAGCTGCGTATGTAAGTCACAGTAAGGTTAAGTCAATGCATTTGTTAATGTTGTCATTTATCTGCCAGTTCCCTGACTCCTATAAAACATTAAGCTAACAACATGACACTAATATATCGGCGATTCAACGAGTCCATCTTCCTTCCATGCACTGCAGCAAGAGGCTTTAGCAAGTTGTGGTTTGAATTTAATGTAAAACATGTGATGTCTTAAGAGATAACATATGACGAATTAAAAAATACGTCCTCATGCACATGTGTAAGGTTTTGTTTCTATTCTGTGTAGTCCTCAGCTTTTACCGGTTGTAATTCAATTTGTTTAGTTCGTATTTCTGAATGGTGTTTGGTGCAGGGTAACTACACATGAACTGCATATGTCAATCTGTCACCGTCCCTCTTATTGGATCACAGATGGAGCTGGAGGCTCTTCGCTCTATCTACGAGGGGGATGAGAGCTTCAAGGAAATCAGTCCGGTGTCCTTTCAGTTTCGGGTGAGTACTGATCTCTGCTGTCTACTGTCCATGACCCCGTACAGACCTGGTATTAACATCCATCCTGAGAGATCTGATCACAAGTGGACAGCGCTAAGCACAGGTCTGAACATGCCTGAGATACTATTATCTGCGATACAAGGTCTTAAAAGCAAATACATTAAGTTAAAAAAGACAGAAACCTTCATAATTAATCTTAACTGGTTCTTTAAGACTTTACAAACAACTGTTGTAGTAACTTGCCTTATTTTGTGTTCTATATGAAAGATAGGAGACCTTGACGACACCAAAGCATTCATCCTGGACATCTCATGGCCGGAGACGTACCCAGAAACAACCCCACAAATCTCCCTCGATGCCTTTTTCAACAACAGGATGTACGTTGCAAGCACGGTGTATTGTGAGATGTCCCTCCTCTGTCGTGCTGTACTTTCTATTTGAAGCACTGGGGACTGCAAAATCTGGAAACTCCAATCACAGGGTTCTAAACTGTCGGAGCTAAAGCCACAATGTGTTGGATTCTTTTTTTTTCAATGCAACCTTCAAACCCATTGACACACATTCACCTGTACTGAAACGTGCTTAGAGTGATCATCAAGACCAGAAAAGCACTTTATATTCAGACCATTTCAAAGTTTTTATTTTCTTGTTGTTATTTGGATTTTTTTTGTTATTTCTCAACATTCAAAAGTTAGGAAAGACTTATTTAGAGATAGCTTTCAGTAAGAGGTCACGGCTGCTGTATGACAAACATAATGCTTTCTTCTTTCCACCGTGGCTTCAATCACAGCTCTGCAGAGACGAAGCAGCAGATCCTGTCGAAGCTGGAGGAGCAGGTAGAGGCGAACCTGGGGACTGCCATGATGTACACCCTGTTTGATTGGGCCAAGGAAAACCAGGAGGCCCTCATGGAGAACCATAAACCTGTAGTGACCGCTGTTGTAAGTACAGTACAGTATTTCTGTCTTACGACCATCACTGAAATGTTTGTGGACTGCTCTGCCTCAGAAAGCTTGCGTGGCCTGTACTATGACGTCTGCGTACTTGAATCTAAATTCTCTCTTTCCTTTCATATACAGTTTAAAAAACTGTTGTTCCTACTTTTGTGGAAGGTTTAAAGGCATAAACAAATGTGATTCAGCAAAAGCCAAGGTCTTCAGGGTTCAAGAAAATAGCCATCGGTTGTTTCTTGTGGTTGCAGACGATGCCCAGCAGTGACATCATGACCACCAGCTCAACAGCCAAGAAGAGGGAGAAGAAAGAGCAGCTGACGAAAGCTCAGAAGAGAAGAATCATCAGCAAAACAGGTACCTCAGAGAGGCCGGTTCCTCATATTGGATTTTTACCGGTTATCATATTGGTCATGTTTATATATTGTACATCTGACCATATAAAACGACAAACACTACCTGCCTAAATGGTTCTGTGCAAAACCTAAGTCCACCTGACAAGGGACGAGATGCGAGCTGACCTGAGACAAGCATGATGATACATTTGAGACCAGAGCCAAAAGCTGAACAGACTCAGAAGCAGCAACACTTACTTCACAACAAATACAAATGTGTCAATATGTGCATGGTTTTGTCCACATTTCCTTAAATTATACGTCAAACATACTTGCCTGGTTCACAATATGAGATCGTCTTCCGTTTCTTATGAAGCATGATTTAAATCTCAAGCTAATTTGTAATCCTACTTTAACTTTCTCTTGGTTTTTAAGCCAATATTCTTTCATGACATTGTCTTAGCACCTTCATTTTTTCCTCTGCTGTACAAGTTTTGGTCACTTTGCATTTTTGTGCTTATAGATCACAAGGGAGAACTGCCAAGAGGCTGGAACTGGGTAGACGTTATCAAAGTAGGTGAATCTTACCTGTTCTCCACTAGATGGTGCTCATACTCAACTTTAAAAACAAAAGAACTGACTCGTGATATTTGTTTTTTTTCTCCCTGGTCATTGCAACAATCTTCCACCAGCATGTGAGTAAAAACCACCTCAGTTAAAATGCACTGAAGCAAATCACTGACACAGACCCGAGTTACACACAGCGTCTTTTTTTTTTGCTTTTGTGTTGCAGTTGAGTAAAACGGGAGGAAAAGATGACGACTAAGCGCCAGCGCAGTGATCCGGTGCCGCTTCACGCGAGAAGCTGCGGTGACGTTAGCAGTGAAATCACTGCTGCTGTCCAGAAGCCTTCACATCCAACCTCACCAACATTCACAATGGCTGCCGTCCTGACTACCAAAGCAGGCTGGGTCAGGTGGACACACACACACACACACACACTTATTCAGCTAAACTGAGTCTTTGAGGTTGGATTCATCAGAAGCCCTCGCCCTCGTGTTTTCTGTGTTTCCGGAGTTTGTGCGAAGCAGCGACGTGAAGAGGAGCGCACCGGGTTCTGTTCATTTAGCCTCCAGATGTCCTGCTCCATCATCCTTTAGGGTGGAGTGTGCTTGAGATACTTGCTGTCACTGCCATGTTTTCATTCGGCGAGGTTAGGCCCGGCTTGTCAGGCACTGAGCTGTAAGTGTTGGATTGTGGTTTGGAGTGGACGTGTCAAAGTGTTACGTAGCATCCTGCTGTTCATCTGAGGTATCACGCGACTTTGTGAAAGCAGAGAGATTTTTAAGAACTCACAACATGTTACTCCTGTCACCATTTCTTATTTTGATAAATGTTTAATTTCCCCTATGAATTGAAAACCTTAAATGTTTTATGAATTAATAAAATTACCTTTGGTCTGCTGCTTGTCTAACAATATCGTTTACCACTGCTTTATATACATGTGTGTATTATCTACTGTTGAGAGAATAACTAGTTTGTCCTGCAGCAGTTTTGTGAGTCAGTCCCCATCATTTTTACATTCTCACACACTAGAACACTGCAAAGACAGCAGTTGTGTTCAGGATCAAGGGTCTACCAGTAGAACATCCTTCACCAGCTGGTGTTCCAGCAGTGGTTTGAAATTGTGCCTGAGATACAAAAGAAGTGAAGTGAAATAAAAGAACGTGATGAGAGGGTTGTTGAGGAAAACTGAGAGTGATGTGATGTGTGTGATGTGAAATGCTGATTTTATGTGGCTGCTTGTGAAAAACCACTCGACATTCAACAAGAGTCATGAGTCAGAGAGAGTTGCATGTAACGATCCTTCTTCCAGAACAAAAGTTCTAAGGGGGCTGCGTTAACTTTCTGTATTTCAATCACATGTTGAATTTCTGTGTCCCTTTATTACGTAATTTCAGTGTTAAGGGTCACATTTAATTTCTCAAGTGTTTAATTTGATTTAATTCTGTTACATGTACACAGTATTTCTGATATGAATCAATAATGAGAGGGGATTGGTCCTCAGAGCAAAGTGTGCCTGCAGCAGCAGCAGCAGCAATTACTGGTAAAAAAACAACACTGGGACTGTAATGATGTAGTAGACTCTTGCATTCGGGACTACAATCGACAAGTACTTACATTTTTAATACTTGAAGTATCTAAAAGCAATTTTGTATTTTCTTTTAAATTCACAAAAATAGTCTGAGGTAAACCTGGGAATACTTGTGTACTTTTTAAGTTAAATGTACTTCCTCCACCACTGCTCAGAGATTTTGAGTCAATATTGTTTAATCTGGGACGACCTGATAGCTGAATAATAATAATTATAATCATACTACCACTACAAATAATCATAATAATAATTCGGTATCCACAATCATTGTGGCTTTGTATGTCCCACTTCAGTACAAATATTTTTAAACTTACTAACTCTTTTGGTTTGACAATACTCCACAGTAAGTCGATATTCTCAAAGCTTGTTTTCTTGGATGAGGCCCCATGCCATGGAATTCTTATGTTTGCTAGTCTTCTACTATAAAACACAAAAATAAGGATACAAAATATAATAAAAGATATAGTGGAAAAATGTATATACACATATAAATGTGTATAAAAAGTACAGTTTACACAGTACAGATCAGTACGCTTCATGAAGCTTGTATAAATGTCTTGTATAAAAACAGCTGGAAAGAGAAACCATATAAAACAGGGTGTGGTGAAAGACAAGACTGCTCACATAAGTTTCATGTATATTGTAGATAAAGTGTGTTAACAGCATCGTGACAGAGCTGGTGCAACATTCCTAAAAGTTGCAGTACGTCTTCCTATGGAGTCCCAGCGTAAAAAAGAGAATTAGCTCAGACACTCTAAACCAATAGCAGGGTGATGAGAGTGTGACGAGAACTGGCAGCAGCAGCTTTGCGGGGGAAGCGGCGATCTTCTTCACTCTGCAGCTGGAAATGACACGTGGTGTTTGAATTGCGATTATGCTGATCCTCCGAGTGATTCCCCTCAGGTGACGCAGGCAGCCGTGGAGGAGGAGGAGGAGGAGGAGGAGGAGGAGGAGGAGGATCAAGAGGGATGAAGAGAGAGGAGGAGGCTGAGAGGGTTCCGGCTCTCGCCGTGAAGAGTGTGACAGTTTTGCTCTGCTCTGATAAGAAGAGCGAAGCTTTACTTGGTCAAATAAGGCTGAGAAACACAGGAGAACCCATTCTTTTCCATATTTACTATTAAGTGTTGGTAGTTAAAGGAGAACCCACATAGCAAACTTGTTTTGATTAGGCCCACATACTGCCGGGAACAATGGCACTTGGGTGGTCCACTCCTGTTTGTGAGATCTGAGCCACAAATAAGATAACGTGTACCAAAGGTGGCCTAAATTAGCTTTGTGCTATTGGTTAATATTCACGATTCATTTACATTGGCTACTTAAAAGTCCAGTGTGTAAGATTTGGGTGATGGGTAGTGAAGCATCTGTTGGCAGAAATTGAATATGAAGTAATCCTAGTGATGTTTTCACAAGTGTGTTTCATCCAAATTGTACAATTTGTTGTTTTCTTGACAAAGACCCACATTTGTTTTTGGGATATTTCAGCTCACATCCATTGTTTAAATAGGCCAGAAGTGCCACATCTGTACGCTCTCTCTGCAAATGCCAGTAAAGAACAAAACCGACAATGCTTTTAAAGGTTTCTCAATATGTTCTGACTTCCTCATTCTGTCCGTTTTTCTTATTGCCCAAGCTCAAGACTCTAAAAATGCTGGAATCAGCTGAACTGACAGAAAACTCCACAGGTTGCCAAACCTCCCAAATGAAAAAAAAATACTCTGGGTTTTGTTTCCAAGCTCGTACATTGGAACTGCACGAGGAAGTCATCTCTTTGCAGCCGTTATCAAAATGGAGGAACAGTTACAAAGATAGAAAAATCCAAATCCACTTAGGACATGTTAGAATTGATTTAGGACAGAACTGATTTTTTTTCCACACTGGCTCTGTGTAACACTTTCAACATGAATCTAATGAAATGAAAAATGAGCAAAAGTAAAATAAAAATAAAATAGTTGCTGGAAGAATATCACTGGAAATGTTATATGTGCATTATTCGTTATACTGCAGCCTCCTCTATCGTATTCTTCCTCTCATCACATCATATTTACTGTCAGATGGCAAACCAAGTCTAAAAGTGCGTAAATGTTTTACTGATGATTAGGAATTTGATAAATCTACTTATGTATGACTGCAGTCTGAGGTGCTATTGCACTGGACCATGTATTTTTGAATATTTCGTCGGTTCATCTCTAGGGAAGGCAGACTTTTACTGTACATGTTTGAGTCTGCATGTTCAGGCTGCCATGGTGACCAGGCACCATCCACGGTCTTCACAAGCAACACTAGGGGGCGCTCAGAGCTTGACTTTGAGAACGTGCACACAGACTGGATTGGAAGTCGCTTTGGATAAACGCTTCAGCTAAATGATATGTAATGTAATGTTATGTAACGGATGCCTGGTCTTAACATAATATATTATTTTATATTTAAGTGAGAGAGAAAACTGTCTCAGTTAAATATCATTGAATCTGCTTTGGTCAATACAATATCACAAATTCACCTCAAGGGCCTTCACTGCACCTGCCTATATCTTTTCTATCTTCATGGACAAACACCTTTAAAATGGACCTCTCACTCACACACACACACACACACACACACACACACACACACACACACACACACACACACACACAGTATCAAACCTTGCAGTCGGTGGATTCTTTTTACAGACAGAAAAACTAAATAGAAAAAGATGAAAACCTGAGGGGGAGGTAGATATCTTGAGTTCAAATAAATGAGGCTGAATTTGAAGGAGATGTTATCTTGGAGAGAGAAAAATGGCGATAAAGATTCATTTTCACTGATAGCCTTTCTGATTTATATACATTTGTCGTGAATCTGAGATGTCTGTGCAGTTATCAACGTGTCAAGTAATCTGACTTGGGCCCACTGTGTGTAATACAACCCTATACATAGAAGTGGTGACAGGTAACAGGGCCTGTAGTGATAGACATTCACACAAGACCAGACTTTACAACTGAATGACTCATTTAAAACTAAAAGCCTCAAACAACCAAAAACATTGAGGCCATCATTTTTAAACTGCATGCACCAGTGGTGCACACTAATGAGGAGAAACAGGTTAAGAAGCCGACAACAAATTATATCAAAACAAGTTCGGCTCACTTGATGATAGCAGGAGAAAAGCAGAAATGAAAAGAAGCAGAGGCCGGCATCAAGGAACAATCCAACACTTTCCAACCCAGGACACTGTTTTTGTTTTTCTTTCAGAAGGTAGGAGTCTTTTTGGATATGATGGGAGATGAATCCCCCTCCTGGTCGCCAGCATCAGTGGCCTCTTCCCCCTCGGGTGCGTCTGCAGTGGCAGAGGCCGAGGCGTAGTCTTTGGCAGGAAGTGCTCGGACATCGAAGGGGTCGCCGGGTGTTAAATCTGCAAGGGTGTGTCTCAGGGTGGTTGTGGTCCTCTCATATTAACAGCTCTCTTCAGAAGGAGGCGGTGAGGGTCACTGCGAATCAACATGGTTTTGTGCTGTGTCTTTGAATCACAGGTAAATAATCAGAATACAACAGTGTGTGTATGTTTCTGCAGGGGGTCACAGAGGTCAGGATTGTGTATTCATGTGATCACAATGTATAAAAACACTTGGCAAGAGCCTTAGAAATAGATGAATGCAGCATTTATTGTTCAACATGGTTTCAATTAAATTAAATTTGACCTTGCAAATCAGAATTCAATAATTTCTTGTTATTTGAAACTTAGAGTTGAGGGATCTTAATTAATCACTATCTGCTTCATCAAGGAAATCATACACACATCGTTATAGCTTAGATTAACTAAACTTGAATCCAAACAAATGTGTGTTCATGTTAAGTCAGTATGTTCAAAGTTTGCTTTGGAGAAACTAATGCTATCATTTCTCCACTTATTCTAAGATGAACATAGGAATTTTTTGTGCCAGCTGAAATTCTCTTACAATGGTCCTGGCTGGTGAAATGTGAATTAAGGTGGAAGGTGACCTGCAGGCAGAGGGACTCTAATAAAACCAATTCTTATTTTATATTTATCTTCATCATTTTATCAGTCATTATTGACCTGCCTTTGTTTCCTCATTTCCAATCTTTTTTTTTCTGATTTACGATAGCGTATCCTCACTTCCTGTTAATATTGTTTTGCTCTGTGCACAGCTGGGTGGATGGAGGGTGTTGATATCGTTTTTATTGCTTTCCTTCTGTCAATCAATTTCTGTTAAAGTGCTATATTCAAACGTCGGCTGGATTGATTTGCATATGGTGTCATTTCAAATTATTTCATTTTATATTGACAAACTAATTTGAATGATATATATCTTGAATCACGGAGTCAGTGGAGAGGTGCTGAGGCTGCAACAAAAAAAAATACGCATGAATTCATTCAGACTTCAGAAATATGCTTTCAAAGCTTCATGCTGCATTTTAAACTTGAGTCATATGGATCAAATAAATGAACATTTTGTTTTAAAACACAACATATGCTGTAATTCGGCAGTTCAGTCCCAGTCTTCCCCATTCCAAATGCCGAAGTGTCCTTGGGCAGGATACTTAACCCCAAATTGCCCCTTCTCATAGAAGAAGTGCTGCACATAGATGCACTGTATGAATGTTCATGTGAATGTGAATGGGTGAATGTGAAACTGTACTGTGAAGCGTGGTCACCAAGACTAGAAAAGCGTGATATAAACACAAACCATTTACCATTCAGTGCGCACAGCCACACGACTACAGACTGACGAGTGCACAAACACATGATTCCACATTAATTGGCGCAGGCTCTATGATAAAAAAAATCCCATAGTTTGTTTTATCAGCTCAAAGTACTTCACCCAAGGACACTTTGAATGCAGACCGGAGGAGCTGAACCTTCTGAATGGTGGATGATCTGCTGAGCTCCTCATCCAGAAAATGCTGAAAACAAGCTTTTCTAAATTGACATTTGTTCCCTCAGTCATTCACATGAACAAAAACTGCTGTCGGGATTTCAAGGATTCTACTTTTCAGTGTTGACTAAGACAACTGAATATTTTTTACCAAACTGTGATGCAGTCTGTGTGACACTGAGAGTCTCAAACACACAGAGCGGTGATTCCTACCCTCTGTCCAAGGACAGCGTTCACGGGCTGCGCTGTCGACGGCGTTTGCCTCGACCACAACATTCGGGCTCTGCTCCTCCCTGGCATTGGGCGGCCTCTTGATGTACGGCCAACCGTCCTCCTGCTGGCTCTCACGCTTTCTTTGTTTAGGGCAAAACAGAAAAAAAACAAAACAGAATGAAAGCCTGAATTACTGTAGTGTGAAACTGAGAGGAAAGAAACAGCTGTTTAAGTCAGCTTGGATCTTGGTACACAAATAACAAGACACACAATACATGTGATGTTTTCAGTATATCATCTGCAGCAGTATATGACATATCTGTATTATTCTTGTGTGAAACAGAAAATACAGTAGTAGTTAATGATGTAGACTGTTGCATTGGGGGAATACTTGGCAAGTAATTTTACTTTTAATCCTTCAAATATATTTAAAAGCAAGTACTTTTAATCAGGTGGAATATGTTACTTTTTTTGTCTATTTATTTGTACTTTTACCTGAATAATATGCTAATTGGGGGAACAGCAGAAGCAGAAGGTACCTGCCCGAACTCCACCACTTTAGATGACAGGGTGTGTTTGAAGAAACAAACAGAGATTCATAGTTGTGCACAATCATGTCTGTTTGTTTGCATTCGTCTTTTTTCTGACTCTAAACCAACAGGAGCCAGGTTTACCTCCAGGCCTCGAGGGAGCCTCGCTACATCCACGATGCTGTACTGGAGACGTGAATACACACAACAGGAGATTGGACAATCTTCTTCATTTGTGTCCTCTATCCATTTGGTGAACGAGTCCCCCCTGAAGTTATAGTAACTGCTTGAAAGAGCCGCGGTTGTCATGGTTATTGTATTTTTGTCCTCTTTTATAAAGAGAGTTTTCAGTTCAAGGTTTAAACTGTGTTTTTGTTACGTTTTGAATTCATGTTTTAAGTTTGCTCCATCTGTGTCCCTCACTTGTGCGTTCCTCTATGTTCCACCCTGTGCTTCACCCCATGTTCATCTCAGTGCTCCTCTGTTTCCCGTTTTATTTTGTAGTCCCTGCTCCTGGTGTGTTTTCCCCACCGGACCTCCTGCCCTCGTCAGGCTTCCCTGTTCGTCCTGTGCCACCTGTCTCCAGTTAGTCATCAGTTCAGTGTGCATTTACTTCTTTGTGCTCCCCCATGTATTTGTTGGTTCGTCGTCTTTGAATGCCGTTCGTGTGTCTCGTCACCTCTCGCCAAGTTCCCAGTAAGTGTTTCATGTATTTCCCTGTGCTACTCCCCTGTTTTGCCTGAGAGCAACTTTTGTTTTATTGAGGATTTCTTTTTGTTACGTTCACTTTTTGTTACAAACATTGTTGGTTCTGCGTTTTGGTCCCACCCTCTCCCCGCACCGCATTCCCCCTGCCTGACAGTAGTGGCCCAATCCAATCCATCCATCATATATACACTACATGAGGAGTCTCAAGTGAACCTGACGCAATCTGAGCTGGACTAAACGTCACTCACTGCAGTGCCCATTGTAAACTTACCTGTGTTGTTGGCCTGTGTTAGTGCTGCTTCAGAATTATCCCTTGTCATTAGTGAGTCCTCCTCAAACATTACTGTCACTTTTTATTCTTTATGTGCAGAGCTTTTTAAAAACAGTCCGCGGGTTAGGGTATGTACGCTCTAGTGTGTGTGTATCTACCCCAGACACAGACTTTAAGCTAATTATACCAAAGAAGATCTTTTTACAGGAAGAGACAGTGAAGTAACCTGGTGTGTGTCTTTAGAGCAATTGCCCTCACACCCTGATATTGAAAACAAAGAGCTGAAAGAAGCTTCATAGAGTGGTGGGGAAGAGCAGAGTTGGGGATCATTCTCAGTGACTGCCAGAAGCACTGTACAGTCAGCTTGATCCATGGTCCATAAAAATGTTTTTGGCGTATCTTTACATTAGTAGTATTCGTATTTTTTGAATCTGCAGTTGTGTTATGAGCAGGTCGGTCTCATCACCCTGCTCTGGGCGGATAACACGTAACAGGTTGTAGCAGCTTATATGGATCAGTGCACTGGCGTGTGAGTGACGGTGATGTTTCCACCGCGGCCTCGGTTACTGTGAATCTTTCTGGACGGGAGAGCATTACCAGCTGAGCCGCTGTCGACCCTCCCTACCCCCCCCCCCCCTCTGCTCAGATCAATTGGTTTGGCCAGATCACTTCACCCTCAGCAAGCCTGAGTGCCTCCTCTTTACTCCTCCAGCATTAACATTTACATGAGAGAAGATATGTAGCGAGCTTTTCATGCCAATTTCAGTCAGATTGGATTCACTGAATGAGGTAATTGAGGAGAGAGCCAGTGTGTGTGTGTGTTTCTTTTTCTTTCTGAAGCAGATAGTGAGACTGGAGAGCTGCTGTCCTCCATCTTCTCCATACTAATGTCTAAAGCTCAGGGCTCACTGTATGATGATTTTCATCTTAATATATTATATAATATCATAAAAACAGGTACACACGCTCACACAGATGACATTTTTGTACTTGCTGATTACTAATATTTCGGTTGTAATTTAAATGTGACCATTTCAATTTCAGGACTTAACCAATAAAGCGTGCAGTCTTTCCCTTTCATGAATATTCTTATCTGATTGTTAAAGATTTGGATTTTAAGCATATAAGTATAACGATGGGAAATATCCACCTCAAATTAACTGATGGCACAGGGGTGTGGGCGGACATTGTGTATCTGATGATTTGTGTAACTTTATGACATTCACCCAGTGAGTGTGATTGTTGAAAAGTGATTGTCCTTAAAAAACCGCAGCAGCATGTTTGAAAGGCAAACCGATAAGATGAGATCAGAAAATGCTCTTTAGAATGAAAACACTAATGACCTTCTTTTGTTGTTGAGGTTGGATGGTCATTCCACCTCTACCAGGACACTGAATCCTCATATTACCTCTGCCTTCGCTTAGAAAAACAGGAAATTTGGATTTCTGTTATGTAAATTCTGCACAGACATATTATGGTGTCACGTGGAGTCTCTTGTAACTGCTAGCCTGAAGATTCCATGCCCTCTTGCTGTGTTTATATTAAGTAAACTCAAGAAGACAACATGTGTATAAGCTAATATAACTTTAATACTTACAGCCTAGATTTTCCATTTGATTCTCCAGTGCCATTTACTTCTAATAAAATTAACAATTACATTTTGTTCATCTGCTTCAGAGAAATGTTTGAGTTATGGTTAGTCAGTTGGCTTGGTTCCACTCAGGCCTCATACAATTTTGACATGTTTTTATCTTCTTGGATACACAATGACCCCCCCTCCCATAAAATATTGAGCATGAAATGCAATTATTGTACAGCGGGAGAAGAAAACAAGGCGGTTATCGTTCCTTCGCTGTTCTTAATTAACTTATCCACTCTGCAAAAAAGATTTCTGGCCTATAGGGCACATTGTAAATTGGTTGAGGGAGGCCTGCTTCCTCTTGAGATGTGATAATCCAAATAAACATCTCTCTCGCCAGGATACCTCAGAGAAACTCTGCGTTTTTCGTGCTCTGAAAAGAGTGAGCAGGGGGGAGCTTTGTTCTCGTGGTTTAGCAGAGGAGGGGGTAAACTTTAGGCAGAGTTTCTGTCATTCGGGAGCCAGCTAAGCCCTGATTGATAAAACTGGGCCTGTGTTGTGAGAAGCGTGTCGCACTCCCCAGACAGGCCTGCTAATAACACTAAGCAGGAGAGGAAGGAAACGTTTGACTCTATCTTTCACGCACAGGATGTCACTCGCACTTTTGATTCCTCTTCTGAGGCAACGAAGCAAACACACATAACGCGGTGAAACCATATGGCATGAATAAATAAGTTATTTTGTGGAGAGGGAGCTTTTTATCCAGGCTACGTTCGGATAACAGCTTTTTGTTTGTGATTTTGAACTGTCAACCCTGTGACGAGGTGGAGTCAACTCCCAGTGTTGGGATGTTTTTCTTTCTGCTGGCAACAGTGGCTGAGAACAATCAGAAGCAACCTCGTTGTCCTATAGTAGGATTCACTGACAATATGTTCGCTGGTATATTGGACTGCTACTGCTCATTAAAGGAACAATTCTCAGGAAGTTTAACTTTTTGCTGTCTTTTCTGGGAGTGAGATAAGAAGATTAATATGAATATTACATCTGTTAAAGGGATAGTTCACCCAAAAATTCAATCATCATCTACTCACCACTAGGCTGATAGAGGGATGAGAAGAGTCCACAAAACACTTTAGAGTTTAAGGGGTAAACAGCGTCGCTGTCAGATCCAAAACAATTGAAGTAAATGGTGACCAACGCTTTGGCCTCAGTTAATGCTCCACCCTGCTGGTGAATCCTGTTTTGCATCATTACTTTTTTCTTTTCTCTTCTGTCTTGCCCTCACAAACAAATATAAAGCATCCTCGGGTCCTGTGAAAGGCGCTACATTAATTCAAGCCATTATTTTCACTTCTTTTACACCAGCCTAAATGTCTGCTGTCACCCTCCTCCTAGTTACCGCCGCAGTAACCGCAGCTATTGTGATTTCTGGCGATACTCGTGAATTCCCGTGAGATCAGATCAGTGAGTTGCTGCTGCAGTGATCAGCATAGTGGTGAGTAGATAATGAGGGAATTTTCATTTTGGGGGGGGGAACTTTCCCTTTAAGCACAGAGCTGGAGTCAGGACATAGTGAGCCTGGATTAGCATGAAGACTGAGCACAGGGGGAAGCAGTCAGCTAAAGAATGGTAAATGGTCTGCACTACACAGCACAGCACTAGAAGCAATTGCATGATTAACCATGCTCCATCCATTTTAAGTTGAACTTAAGTGCCTTTAACTAAGCTGTTTTATAAGGTTATTATATTATTGTATTTTATTCAAGTTATTCTACACAGTTCTATTTAATTTGTATCATTTTCATTTCTTTTACCTCTTTAGTCTTTTGCACCAGTATTTTGAATCTTTTATTTCGCTTGGAAATTGCTTTAAAATGGGCTTTCAGATTTTAAAATAGTTTTCTTTTAATCTTGTCTCTGTGTTCACACAACGTCCCAAGGATAGAGCCGCCCACCACAAGACCCATAAGTCTCGCTGATTTGCAAGTTACTTTGGTTCATTTGTAAATTCAGATTTCTAAAACCAGGGCAGGAAACTGATCATAAGTATAGGAGTAATTCCATCCTGCAAACCAAACCTTGATGAGATTATTCTCTTTTCTCTGCCTGCCGGAAGAAAAACTTTGATTGTCCTCTTCTCTCGCTGTCGGCAGAACAGCTGCCACTAAATGTATTTCTGTTTTTCAAGGTTTTCAGCCATCAAACTGATTTAAATGTGGTTTCACATGAGTGTAGACTTTAATTTGGTTTGTCTTTTTTATCAACCTATCATTCTCTTCTGCCATGGGGATTATTATCTCATAATCTGAATTGCTTTGATTGTTTTAGCTATAAGGTTTGATTGAATTTAAGGAGACTGTTGACCCAGAGGATGCAATCTACTCATATGCTGATGTTTTTCATCATGATTCATGAATTATTCCCTGGGAAATTGATGAAAATGCCTCGGTTTATTTCTCAGCCTATGTCCCCACCTTCCACCAAACTTTGTGGGAATAGCTTTTGTAGTTTTTGCATGATCCTGGTGAAAACAGACACATGGCCTGGGGTGAAAACTTTTCCTTTGTTGAATAAGTTAACAGTAGAGGAGGGAGTCAAGCTGAAATCAAACCAGGGATGTTATGATTCCATTATCACCACAGGTTACCCAGCGATATTATTAATCTTTTTATCTGGAGTGGAGGAAATTCAGGCGATTCAGGTCACTCTCAGACATTTTGCACATTTCAGGAATTGTGTTACCATAGTGATAAATCAGAAAGTCATGTAACTCATTATCTTAACAGCAATTAGGGGAAACGTGTGAAACACTGCTGAGATTTCTTCCTGTTCTGCCCCAGTCCTATAATTTTTGTCGGGCCTGTCTCATTAAGATCCCATCAGTTTCATTTCCGATCCTGCATCTCTCACTAGCAATGTTTTCCCATGTCGAGTATCACACGGTGACGGTTTCGCACGAATAAATTAGAGTCCAGGTCCATGGCATCCTTGTTGTGTGATACACAACATTCATGAGAAGAAGAATCAGGGGACACGGAGAGTTTGAACAGCTATTTACAGATCATTTGTTCACCAAAACCTAACACCCACAATGATCTTTAAGTTATAATGGCTTATTGTTCTATCAGTTGTGATAACATACTCCCCCAAGTGATAGGATGATATTCAATGATATAGAGAGAGAGATGGGGGGAGGGGGGGATGAGAGAGGACAGAGATTCCTTGAACAGTTGTTCATCATCAGGTTTCAGCTCTGACAAACTAGTTGTTATGAAGATGTGTTGACATCCCTGCAACTTAGTCGGTAGAAGGAAAAACTAACCTACCGTTGGTCACGCGATCACATAAGAAGCTGTAGTTTATTATGTCAACCTTTTTATTTGGAGATTCAAAATCTGAAATGTCAGAACCTGCCCCTCATTCAACCATGTCACCTAAAATGTAGGCTGACTGGTGCAGTGCCCGTTCTAAACCTTCCTATTTGGAATGGGCTCTTTGTTTGGCTGGTTGCAGCTTTCTCGGTGAAACTGAAAAAGCGACCTGCAGTAATTGAGCCGCAGCAAGCAAAGACCTGCTGCTGGATTATATCCACAGGAGCCTGAAGCCACTGCTGTTCACCTGCTCTTTCAAAGAAGCTCCACTCAGTGCGCAGAAACCCCGAACTGGAAAATCAATTATCAGTTTTGTCATGCTCAACAACATCACTGACGTTGATGAATCCCGGCCGCTGCTCTAACAGAGCACTGGTCGACTGTCTATACGTTTAATTAATATTGAAGGTATCCAAATCACACCAGCACTGCACTTCCTTGGGCTCTTAAA
Organism: Paralichthys olivaceus; assembly: GCF_024713975.1. NCBI lineage: Eukaryota > Metazoa > Chordata > Actinopteri > Pleuronectiformes > Paralichthyidae > Paralichthys > Paralichthys olivaceus. The sequence continues at coordinate 2,836,787 of NC_091114.1, forward strand.
GGGATAGTTCACAAAGAAAATGAAAATTCAGTCATTATCTAGTCACCACTATGCAGATGGATGAAGTTTTTAAGAGCACAGAATCCGTTTGGAGTGTCAGGGGTAAACAGTGTTGCAGCCAAATCTAATACGATTTAAGTCAATTGTGACTACTTCTTCATCTAAGTGTTTACCCCTGAAACTCCAAAAGTGTTTTGTGCACTCAAACACTTCACCCACTCCTCCATCAGAATAGCTGTGACTAGATGAGATGTGAACTATCAATATCTAACAACACACACGTCAAGTATGATGAACGGCTCTCGGAGACTTCTGGATTTACTGGACAGATACAGGACAGCAAATGTCTCTCGGAAAGTTCAGTTGAAGTTGTCTCTTCCTGATAACTTTTCTTCATCTAATTTGGGTTTTGTTTGAAACCTATCTGATGAAACCTGACCTATCTGCTTGTTCATATTTCTTTGGAGCAAACATTTCACATTTTCGGAGGCAGACAGATATTTATCCTGCCCTGAACACACGGTCAGAATACTTTAAATTCATGCAGGGGCTGCAGGACACCAGGGGGCAGGCTCAGCAGCTTGATTTTGCCGTACGTGGTTGAAACCGGCGATGGAAGGGTTGTTCAGCTTCACAGTTTCATTTCCATGAACGAAGGACAACAAAACAAAAATCATAAGATTAACCTTGTAGCTCAGTTGTGCTGAATCTTGATCAATGCTTTACAAAAGTACACTTGAACAGAGGCTCTAATTATTTAGTGCCTCTTTGTTTCACTGGCCACGAAGTCCTCATTTGTTCAAAGTGCGGTGGTCTGTTTATTATTTCTCTGCTTTTTGTGGAGACAGAAAAGGATTCCAGTAATATTAGGGCCGCAGATATGATTGATCTTTCACAGGGAGATTAGTGGTGCATGAGGAGATTTGCTCTGCTTTCCATGTTATTACTGAAGACGTGTGATGAAGGAGGCAGTCTGTCCTCCTCGTGCTACAGAATTCACCTGGTTTTAGTTGTGCAGGAGAGTCATGGGAATAAAAAACAACCCCAACTCCTACAGTTTTGCATGTACTTAGCAAAATCATAGCAAGGTTGTTCTGCAGTGATTTTTTTTAAATGACTATTGAATGAATTAATCTTTTGCCGTAAAAGTTTGAAGGTTGTATTTAAACATGGACGAGATACAAAGTCACATATTTGTTTTTCAAAAAAGGAAGACTCCTCTTACAGACTTAATCATTCAGTTATTACTAACCATGAAACACAGTTTCATTGAAAGAAGGAGGCCTTTTGTTGTACAGAGAGAAAGGTTGCTGTGGTTCACAAGCAGAAAGGTTAGATAGAACAAAGGTGCATAGAACAAAACGCAGGTTGCTGTATTATGGATTCAAAGCAATACACCCCAGCTCTTCATTACAGCAGCTCATAGTACAGTTTCCTCTTTGGAGTTATTGTTCAGTACAGATTTGATTTAAAAAAAGTCATTGTTTTGCACAGAAATAATGTGTAATGTTAAATTTAGATAAACTTTCCTTGAGGTCAGTGAGCTAAGCTAACTAGTTAATCAAGTGTTACCTCATCCTCTTTGCTTATATGTCTAACTACAACTCTGTCTCCTAAAGATTATTTTCTATAAAACAAGCGTGTTACAGCAAATATGTTCTGTCGTGGTTTCCTTTTTGGTTTTTCTTACAGATTCCTCACTGTTGACCTTGAGTTTGAAGCTGATCACTCATTGAGGCCTGTCTACTTATGGGCGACCAAATGATCTGGTTTTAACACTCCCATGATAGGGGTATGTGTAATAGCCATTTCTCTATTATACCTAATTGTTCCAGAGGGTATATTTAAGCTTTACATCCACCAGGCTACAGTCAGTTTGTCAGATTTGTATTTAGTGTCAGATTTGAATCGGTGTCTGAAACAGGAGAGGTTTTTCAGGAGTTTGGTTTTGTCTAAATGCTTCCCAGGTGTTTTGCTCTATCTCTTTTTGTTGTGCGAGGGATCTCCTTTCAGCATCCACTTATGGGCTGCTGAGCCGATTTTTGTCTAACTTGGTTTTCAGTGGCACCTCTGCTGCGTGCAAACTTTTCATGATTGTACTCAGAGAATTTGGAATTTAAGGAGAATTTACTTGGATGGCTCAATTTTTTTGGGAGGGGAGGGTATAGGTTTTTTTTCTTCACGTCAACATTTTTTCCCCATTTTTCCAGGGACTGGAGCTTCACGAAAAACGTTCAGAGACATTTGGGGAACTGATATCTGCGACTGGTGCTGCTTAATTGAATTTTAAGGGACTGTTGGGCTTTGGCGGAGCTCTGCTAAATGCCATTCTAGACTGTGGGACTGAGGCTGGCATCTTTTTTACTTCGTCTTTCCTCTGTTCAAGGATGTTAGTCAGGGCATCATCTGTATTTCCACCTAATGAGGGAGCAATGTTCTGAAGTTCCTTCCTCCTGAGAGGTCTTTGCAGAGTATTTCCACTATTGTTATTTAGCTCCACACTTTTAATTTGGATCTCTTGCCATGTTAATGCCAGGGTGGTTAATCTTACTTTCATGTTTTTCTTCCAAGATTCTCCTGCAGAGCTGATGATCTAGGTGACTGGGTTGAGAGCATTTTGTCCTTCAGGTTCTCTAATGTTATCTCCTGACGTGGGCTCATTCTGGCATGTTTCAAGAGTTTTGTTTAATAGAGCAGGGGTACTGAGGTCTTGGTTATCAAAGGTGACTCAGGAATCCAAGGATTTGTGTGTGCAGTTGAAGAAGGGTTAGATATAGTCCTGCTGTCCAAGAAATCACGGTGTGAGGAGCCTCTATCATGGATGCTGATTGACAAGGTGAAGGAGCTTTGAGAAAGAGAAAGAACTTTTCTGTTGCGTCTTTGTCTGCACTGTAGCAGTTTGGGGCTGTATCGACGGTGGCTTTCCAGGTCAGCTCTCTCATGATGGTTTAATACTGTTATTCTATATTTATTGCTATAACGTCCTGAGGTTGATTTTCCAGCAATGTGGTCAGTATGGCTCTGAGAGGGATTTCATGGTATACTCCCAACAAATTGGTTGTCGTAATTGGTTTGCTCTCTTGTAGGCTAATCTTAAAGCTGTTCATTTTCCATCAAGGCGTCCCTCTTGGATGATTTAATAGGGACGCCTGTTGGCCAAGTATGGAACTGTTGGTATTTTGCCATGAGTCACCTGTTCCAATGGTGTGTAGAGGACAGCCAGTGTGTGTGTGTGTGTGTGTGTGAATGAGGATGAATGACTTCTGATTGGTGTGGCATGTCTGAGTGTGTGTGTGTGATTGGCTTGGCAGGTCTGAGCATGTTAATGACTTCTCTGCAGGTTCCTGTGGCACCTGCAGCGGATTTTCACTAATCACAGAATCCTGGTCATTCCTTCACTCTCATCGCCAGATTATAAAGTCAGACTACGTGGTAGTGTCACTCAGTAGTTGGCTCTTATTCATTTATTTGCTCTTCCCTTTACCTGCAATCACAATCTGTGTCTTTGTCTGTCTTAGAGACGCTGTATAATTCGCCTGTCTGTCCACTCTGTGTCCTGCCTGCCCATCTGTCCTGCTGGAATCCTGTCTGTCTGTCTGTCTCCCACCTGGTCGTCAGTGGAAGCTCTCCTGGCTTCCACCACTACAACGCTGCCTCGCTCATTCAGACCACGCGGCAATACACGCCAAGTTTAGCAGGCACATCAGAGACGGCCTGATTCCACCATCGCTAACCTGTGCTTAAGAAGTCAATTCATGAAGATGTTTCCATTAGTTGTTGTTGTCTGAGTCGTGCATTTGGAACAAGTTCCTGTTCTTTCTGCAGCGAATCTTCTCTTAGACGTATTATTTTAAGAGATTATTACCAGGTCATGGGGCTCCTGGTTCAATTGTGGTCAAAAGTATTCCTCTATTTGACACTTCTATGTGCAGCACTTTCTCTCTATACAGATGTACACTGCTAACACAGCCACCAGGGAAAATTTTGACACTTTGTCATGTAGAATGGGGGAGATTGGGATCAAACCACTGGCCGTCTGGTTAGTGGATAACCAGCTCTACCCTCCGATCTACCGCCCCCTCACTTTACCCTCGTAATAGGGATACTGTACTGGACTGTACGTCCACATTGTTTTTTTTTGTGGAGGTTTCATAAAATTGGCTCCATGTCATATCAGACTGGTTCTGCTCTGCCTCAGTTGGCCTTTTTGTATGATTTCACACACTGCCTCATTCTCCATGGGGACGGACAAGAGGAGGTTGGCAAGCAGCATTCACAAATATCATGGGGGAGATACTTAAAGGTTGTCCAAATGATCCATGTCCATGAGATAGTCATTGGAACGCAGTTTGATATTTTTCCAGTGCAGCGGCTTTGCTGTATAACGTGTCTGACTAGACTGTAGTTTGAGACAAGGTTGTGTGACAGTGTGACATTTCCAGGACTTGAATATGCCAATGTCAATGCCACTGGTCCAAAGCAGAGCCACGAACCAACATGTTGATAATAAGAACAGTATAATATCCTCTTTTTTAAATTCAACAAGCAGATATAATGGCCCACAATAAAAACTGGCTGGGCTAGTGGCTAACAAATAAAAGATCTCTGAAACATTATTTTGGACTTTAGTTCTTCTTCACAGCAGCGGTGAGTTTCATATTTGTCACTGTTCTCGAGGTGCATCAGTTTGTTTTCAGGTTTTTGTGATATTATACTTAATACTTCCATCGATATTGTTTATATACAATCTGTACTCTTCATTCAACATCACCTGACTTCCTGTCATTATTACTATGGCCACCAGAGGTTATCCAATACAATTCCTAATGGTCAATATTTTAAAGATGACCTTAGGAGCGATTGTTTCTAATAGATATTCTTCCTCTACACTGCACATTTGATGTGTGTACCTTAAACATGAAGGGGTGCAGAAGGGTGAAGATGTCAGTTTGCTGGAATTCAAGCAAGACCCAGGAGAAAGAGTTTACAGGCAGCACAAAACCATAAAATGGCATGTTTTAGTGTGTTTGGTGTCGTTGACAGCTGAAGCACACGCTGAGATGGTGCTTTGTTGCGGGTGCAACAGGGGAGGGTCTGCAGCACCGCTTGCATCTATACATATAGGGCTTGTGTCCCCTAAAGGCCAAGTAAATCTTATCTTCTCCCCCCTCTGATGTCTTTGGTTGCCACAGTGCTTTTCTCTCCCTGAGCAGTGTGAATGCGACGATGGATTTAGAAGTGTCTGGGTCTTAAAGCTTTTGACCTTTCATTGTAACAAATGGCAGTGGCAGTAACCCTCCCGAACAGAGTTGAGCAACAACAAAAAAACAGGCCATTAGTGCCACGGCTCAGTGACCGAGCCTAACGTCAACTCTCCCACTGGCAGGATAAAGAGTCACTGAAGTGGTCTAACAGCACAGGAGAAATTTTCCAGATGAGGTAAAATAAATCCGTCTTATCCAGCACCACCTCCTTCCAGCTAAGTCTAAATCCTCGCCCATAATTCCAATGTCAAAGAGAGTGAGCATGACACCATGGCAGGGGAAAGGATAGACAATGACTCCGGGCTTCCTGATGAGCCAACCAAAACATTATGGACTAACCATCTCGTGAAGACATGATCTGAGTCCTCTGGAGGACGCGGACAGCTTTTCGGAACTGTGGACCGAGCTGTGGATGACATTTTGTCCTGAGTGACATGTGGCAGAACAGAGGGCAGCTCAGACAATCAGCTCATGTGAGAAGGGAAGCTGTTGAGATCGAGTTTGCAAAGAGCTCAGATATGAAGAGTGTAGATGGGAGAATATACCACAAAGAGGAAGGAGGATCAAATTTGAATTTCACCAAATGTTTTTATTAAGTATGCTAGAGGCATAAATAATCTTGATGTTTGAATTACTGTTGAATAGATGCTCTAACTCAGTGGTAGTGGTATTCACTTAACTATAGTGTATAGTGTGAAAGGCAGAGCAAGACAATTTTATTGAAAAAGCTCCTTTCATACACAGAGGTAGAGTCAAGGTACTTTGCAGGGACGTTGGAAAATAACGTGGAGACAAAAATGAAAGAAAACAAATCTGAAAGCACAGTTTAAAACAATTAAACAATTAAAAAGTAAAATAAAGGATTTAAAAAAGTAGAAGACATGAAAAGATTAAAAGAAGTCAAATAAAGAAAAAGGATAGATCTGTGTGAAAATTCAAAAATGCGCTGAGAAGGAAAAAATAATAGAAGAGTGTAGAATAATAAATAAAAATACAAAATGTAACATAACTCAGTTAAAGGTTCAGTGTGTAAGATTAAGGTGAAAGAGAGAAATTGAATATAAATGAATCCTAGCACTGTGTTTTCATCTAAATTGTATAACTGTATTTCTTTACCCTAGAATGTCCCCTTTATATTTAAATACTTTATCTTTACATCGGGAGGGGGTCTGTTTCAGCCTCATCTATAAGTTTAAACTTGAGCTGTAAAACTTCTGTGGCTTTCTGGCAGCCATTGCAGGAACGTAAAACCACGGGTGATGTTGGCTGTCATTTAAGATTTGGTTAAAACTCTGGCAGCTGAATTTTGAATGAGTTGTAAGTGCCTGTTTGTCTTTTTAGGAAGTCCTGTTAACAGTCCATTGCAGAAGTCAATTCTACTGGATATAAAAGGATGAATCCGTTTTTCCAAGTCTTGTTTTGGTCATGAGGTCCCAGCTCATATAAGCTGATAAAAAAAAAAAACATATGAAAACAGAATGTCGCTGAATGAAACCCACATTTTTACAAAGCTTTTATCATCTGATTCCAAGAAATCAAACTCTATAGTCAACCCGTTTGACTGTATTTCATCCACAAATCCCTTAAAGTTCAAATATTATTACCACAAGAAATAGGATTCTTCAAAAATGTAATAATTGTCCTTATTAGGGCAGTTCATCCACAGGTATGGGCTGCCTCAGAGTCATATGATTATTATCACCTCCATAAACATACACCAGCTTATTGCACCTACACACACACAGCCAGTGTGCAATGTTTCCCTTTTATGACTATCTTCTTACACACATACTCACACAATATACATATAATGACAATTCATGAAGAAACCATGGTTTCTGTTCTAAAGGTTCTAATAGTTTATTCCCTCAACATTTTGAAAATAGCAAATCATTCGTGAAAATGCACCTTTATAATAACAGGTTCTTGGAGTTCATACTTTAATATTGTTCCAGGTCTCTATTATTATTTTACGATAACAAAAGTATGATGGAGTCACATTTTAAACATTGATCTGAAGAACTACCATCAGATCTAAGTATTTTATTGTATTTAACTTGTCATTCATTTAAACTGAAATAGACAAAGGGTTTCACTTATTATTTTAAATGCGAGTTGTTGACATTTGTTCCAATTTTTGAGGCTGAGTAAAACTTAAATCAGATGTAGCAAACATAGAATTAGTTCTACACCTCAAACGTTTTCTGGTGTGAAATATAACCTTGTCGACACAACTTTATATCTTGTGTGCACATCCTGTTCACCCATGACGTTGTCCACACAAGTTGTTTTGTTCACACAAGATATTATCTTGTGAGAGTGAACATGATATCACCAGGCTGCTGTAGCAGGAAGATGGGTAGTTTTCTGGTTATTACAATGTATGCATATAAGCACACAGGTTTTGTTTGCACAAAAATGAAAATGCATGTTTCAGACACTATAAGGAACTAATTAAGAACATAATACATTTCTTTACATTTTGCAGAGCTGTTACTCGTTCGATAAAGTTCCCCCCATCCGGTAATCTAAATATTCAATGGGATCTTTGTGTGTGAGTAAATGGCGACCGGAGTGAAAATGGAAATGCAAGTGGTACCCTGCGATGCATTATTCATTCTGTCTCATTTTCCTAACTTTATGCAAATTGATGAGAAATAATTCATACAGATTACAACAGAGCGGGGCAGCGCTGTGTTTCTGACATCCTGCCACCCTGCACTTACATTGTACGACACCCCCACCCCTTTTCCTTTTTTTTCCTCTTTTTCTCCCAGACAGCACGATCTCCAATAGAGTTTTGATGACAGGCCATTCAGCAATAAAAACAGAGCTGCGGCTGCTTCTGTGTATTCGGTGAAATATGATGAGCTTCATGTGGCAGTTTTCAGAAGATAATGTTAAGGCTGAGGATACTTTATATTCTGAGTTTATACATATACCTCCAGTGACTTCCCCTCTGCCAAGTGCCACTGTTATAATTTGGGCTGCCAGATACCATCTCTGAGAGCAGATGTTGGTTTTGGTCTCTGTACAGTCACTCAGGTTTAGATAAAGCTGCTGAAGCTTGGTTTGTATTGTGTTTGTGAGGAGAGAGATTAGGTTTGCAACTGTAACCTTTGGTTCATGAGGAGAAAACAAATTCTAACAATAACCTGAATGGGGCTCTGATAGGTCCCACTCGCTGAAACTAAATGACCCACGATCCTCTGCTTCCTGTGAGTGATGTCACAGACCAAAATATAACTGTTGATATTTGAAAAGTTTCCATGGATATCACGGATAAACGCTGGTTTTGAATGGCCTCAGCTTTACTCTTGAACTTTCTTGGCCTGACTCCTCTGACGATGTCTCAGTTCCACACTTCTCACATAGTACCTGCTTGCCACAATGAAGCTGTTTTCAGACATTAACCTGGTCCGGACTTTCTCTGGAGTTGACCTTTTACACATTCACAACACACAGAGACACGGAAATCTCAGGAGCGTTCAGGTGAGGGGTGGTGCAGCAGGCAGAGGCAGGATTTAACAAATACATTCTGCTGCAGAGATCACTTTTAAATTTTTTTTTTTTTTTTTTACAGCACATGGACACCTTTTCAGTTTTATTGCGTGTTGACATCAACATGCTTGCTTGCTTGCGGTGAATCCTGCGGTGGATCTCCCAATGTGTCCTCACATCAGCTCCTCCAGCCTTCCTGCGGACTTTATACCATGGAGGTCCGGAGAAACGCTGGAGAAAGCTTGGAGGTGTTCTCTGGGACAGTTGCGTTCACACATACAGCCCCTCTGGAGAATGTCCGGAGGTTCTCCAGAGCTCAGTGTGTCTTAGAGCAGCTTTTAGTAGAGCGGGAAAAGACGTTCAGGGTGAGGAGTGGGAATTAGAGAGGCATCATTATTCTTACAGCAACTACACTAAACTGCAGCCTATACAACTCCATACTTTACACAGAGATGGATTAAAATGACATACACTTTAATATACTGCTAATATTATTTAACCAAATGTTGACATATTACTTTAGATTCAATTTATAAATAATATAATAATTTCCCGCAATATTGCCCTGATGAATTCTTATGTAGTTTAAAAATAGATCAATTCCCATCCAGCCTACTCTTTCCCCTTACAAATGACTGTTTTATATGTTTTTTCCCCCTTGATTCATCATGTATTTGTTTAATTGATTATTTCTGATCAATGCTAATAATTTAACCAACACTTGGAAATTAAGTTCCACAGCTGACACATCCACAGCTGTCAGAAAAGTCTTTGAGCATCCTCACATTTCAGTTTTCAGCAACAAGAGCCAAATCCAGGCCGCTTCTTATCCAGCGCCGATCGCCGTCAAGTTAATGACAATCATAACACGCCCGGATAGCAGTTCACTGTGATTTCAAAATAAAAGCCCAATTTGGAGAACAGTTTGAGAGTGAAATATGTGCACATTAAATAAAGCAACAAGTGTAAGTGCACGATGCATCTTTTTTGACGTTGCATCGCATGGTATTTAATCACCCAGTGGTTTATTTGGCTGAGGAGCTGCAGCATGTTTGCAGCTGCATGTCAGCAGGCTGATAAACTCTCTGATAAAGAGGTCAGGAAACAAGTGTTCACCCTCTGCCGCATTGCACTGAGGTTACAACATGCTGAAGAGACATGGGGCGCAAGAGCACATAAAATGTTGACTGAATAAAACCAGCCTGTTTTAATCATGAAACGCTAGCCCACAGTTTGTTCTCCCTAAACCGAAAATCTGTTCCTGTTTTTTCTGATTTCCTGAAATATTTGGACACTTCAAACTAAGAAGCTGTGATATCTGAGCTTTAAATACATAAAAATAAATAAAGAACTGCTGATGCTGACAATTCCATTGACCCTAATGCAAATTAAATTATGAGATGGATAACACACCGACAATGTTTTCATTTTGAGAAAGATTTGGTCCGACCCATGTTTCTAAATGTTACAAATTGGTATAAGGAAGGCAAACTGTGGGTGGAGTCGACCACAGAATTGCGTCAGCCACTTAAAACTGACCTCAATGTGAAATCCTCTACAAAAACCACACAAAATAACTCATTATAGTTTTGAATGAAAACTCTAAATGAAGATGATGGACGAACAAAATAGGGCTAAAGTTGATATAATACCCTCTTTGACTGAGCTGCCTCCCTGGAGAAAAAAGTGTTTTATTATTATACCTGCTGCATAAATATGAGTAGCCTAATAGTTCCAAAAGGTTGAGCAAATCAAATCACAATGTGAAATATGAAAACATAATGATGCAAAGCCAAGCCCTATGCCCCTTTATAATGTGACACTGTGCAAACTGATTTTTAATTCTGGACTTGCAGTCTGAAACGTTTTAAAGAGTTTATTTTCGAAGTTTGAATATTGGGGTTTGCAATTGGATAGATGATTGTTAAGCTCATGAAGCAAAATCCTGTGACTGTTTCAAGTAGCTGACAGGAAATATAGCTTATTTGCACAAATGTGTTTCTTACGATAAGATAAGACCAGATAAGTTCATGAAGAGAATTCTTGTGCAAGTTTGCTCCAAGATTACAGTATCACAACATATAACGGAGTGCAGAGAATAAAACAGTACCGCAGTAAAGGGATAGTTCATCATAAAAAAAAAACTACACAATGCCGATGGAGGGGAGGATGAAGAGTTTGAGTCCGCAGAACATTTCACCCAAAACATGGTGTAAATGACACCGTTTCGTGTCCAATTTGAATGTCAGGGCTTACAGACACTTGGATGACACCACAGGAGCAGTATGGAGGCATTTTCTGTTTGAAAGAAGTGGTCACCAGTTGTATTGGATTTGGCTTCAACACCGTTCAGCCCTGAAACTCCAAAAGTGTTTCGTGCATTCACACACTTCCCCCACTCCATCAACACAGTGGAGAAACTCTAATAGGCGAATCTTGTTTTTTGGGTGAACTATGCCTTTAAGACTAAACATATAAATGTAGTATATACAGAGTAATGCAGAACCAGTGCCTGACAGAAATGAGAATAAAATAAGTTTGAACTAATACGAGACAGAAGTGGAAGTGAGTAGTAATGATAATTGTTTAGGGGGTAGACTTTTTTTTCTAGGTTACAGCAACGGGCCCTCAAAATGTCTGTGCACGTCCCTGCCTTACACAATCCATATAATAACCCCCAGTGTTAGTCTGTGGTCGCGCGCGTCAGACTTTTATTGTGACGGTGCAGGGGGGGAAGCGGAGCGCGCGAGTCTCGGCTGGCTCGACGGCCGGAGGAGCGAGCGAGGGAGGCAGAGCAGAAGAACGGCGAGGAAAGGGAGGACGAGTCGGCGGCACCGAGGGTCACAGGGATGTACAGTAAACACAGGCAGAAAAATGGCCACACGTCACCGGCGACATGGGCACGTCTGCTGGTCTTTCTTGCCGTCCTGCTGCTGAGCGGAGCTCCGGGAAGAGCCGGCGGACACACCGGGGCCGAAGGTAAAGAGACAGCGGCGAGCATGTCCAACTTCTTCCCGAACATCTACCAGTTGCTACTGAGACCCCGAAAAGCTCAACACAGGAGCGAGTTCAAACTGTGCCATTGAGCGTGTTTGTGTTCGGCCGGAGCGAGGAAGGGCTCCGTTGTGCTGCCACTCAAACTTTTCTCCCGCTGCTCAGTCTTTACATGAGGACGAACCAAAACCCTATGTAGAAAAACGGCAATTCAATGCCGCGTTGCTTCTCAAATCAAACATGACCTGCGATGTCTTTCTCGAACTGCCCTTGTTTGTTGTCCCCCAAAGCTTTAAACCCTAACTATTCTTTTCACTGTGACACATCTGTACTTTTCATCCTTCAACATCTGCTGCCTTACATTGAAAGGAGCTTGGTATGTGCGAGGGGGGGGGGGGGAAATAAGGTGAAACGCTGCTAAAAGTTGACTTCATTGAGTGGTGCTTTTCTCGCCGAAAGTCAAAGAGGATGTTAGCTTTTCAAAGAACTAAGAGTTATGTATATTTCCTGCGTGTTTTTATTGAGCTGTGTGAAGAGCTGCGTTGAATTGTGATATTCTTCAAACTGCTTTCGGGCGAGCGTGTCCCTCATCAAAGGCTTTCTGTTAACAACACTACGTTTATACTCGATTTCTTTCTTTCTTCAGTCCAGTATAACGAAATATCGTAAGTTTATCATGTATTTAGGCATGATGACTAGATACATGTAGTATTCATGTTAAAAATAATCCCCCCCCCCCCCAGGAAACTAAAAGAAAGAAAGAGTCCAGTTCTCTTTTTGCCTTGTCCATAAAAGGCAGAGTTCAGAGTATAGTACTGGTACAGTAGAGAAGCACACATTTCAGCCAGTTATACCACAGAGGGTGTGTTTTAAAAGACTTTTCATTATTTGAACCCTCCACAAATTCCTTATTAGATTTATCTGTTCACTTTTAAGGGACCGTCTTAGCTTAGAGGTCCTGGCAGGAAGTCTGTATTTGAAACAAGCTTAAAAACCTTTCATTGAATGTATTCAGCACCTTCCCTCTGTCAGGCAGCCAGGGGAAGGCAGAGCTGTGAGATAGTGGCTTGTATAATGATGCATCAGTCTGTCCAGTCATGTGGGACTGACTGAGCCTCCCCACGGCAAAATGAGACTCAAACAATAACCCCCATTCAAAAAAAAAACATGCTTCAACTTAATGTAGTTAACCGTCTCTCTCTGTGTGTGTGTGTGTGTGTGTGTGTGTGTGTGTGTGTGTGTGTGTCTGTGTGTGTGTTTGCGAGGCTTGCTTACAAACCAATTACAAGGTCAAGTGTTCAGTTAGAGGAACATATGTGCCTTCAGTTAATTTTTGAGTCAACAGTCAGTCGCAGACTAGGAATGCTCTTACCACTGCTCATCAATGGTTCGATCCCTATGTTTGACATATTTAAAAAAATGACTAACACAGTAGTCAGCCTTTGTGATGAGAGCAGTTCCTGTGTTTGACAGTGTACTCTTTCTTGTCTCACTTAACTGGAAGGTCAGAGGTTAAATTAATTCTGTAGAGCTGGTAGACATTCAGTAATTTCCTTAAGAACAACTGGGTAAGTGTATACCGGCCTCCAAATACTGCATTGTATAGAACATATAAAAAAAACAAGAGATTACATGCTTAAAGGGAATGAAACAGTAAACTAACACATTCAAACAAATCCCTCAAGGGAGCAAAGTTAAGAAAAACCTCTTACAGAACCAAAATAATAAAAAAATTATGAAGTATTTAAAGGAGCTTATTCCAAAGCCTTTTGAAAGAAGTCTGTTTTCAGAAGCTATTTTAGAGACTACTAATCTTGCAAGTCTGAGTTAAACAGATAGTTAGTGCTGAAGATGTGGTGCCCCGACAGCAAAAGCTCTGTAACCCTTCATTCTTACATCCTGATGTGGGTAGTACCAGTGAGATCCTGTCTGAGGACCTCAGAGTACGTGCAGGTTGATAAGGGGAAAGTAATTCAGCGTCTGGGAAAAGGCCATGAAGTGCTTTAAAAGTCATAAATAGAATCTTTAAATGGATTCTGTGTTAAACTAGTAGCCTATGTTGAGACGTTAATAGGGGAGTAATATGATCTCTTGGGTTTTGTCAAGAGTCTGACTGCTGTAGTTTGTACTATTTGAAGTCTATGAATAGTTAAGAGACCATAACAGAAATCTAAACATGAAGAAAATGTAGTCTTAAGTTCCGACATGAGGTCTTTTAGCATGCTTCGTCATCTGAAAATGAAGGTTTGAGTCAAATATGACAGATGTTTCTTAGAGAAGACCTGAGAGGCTTTTAAATTTATCAGGGTCAATGCTAAGGATCTGCCCGTTATCTGGATTTTAACTGAATTTAGCAGACATTCTGTCTTTAATGTCACTTAGCTAGTGTTGATAAGCTAGTGTTGTTTTAAGCCTTAACCGGGACATATATTTGAGTGTCATCAGCATACATTTTTTTTCATGCTTACCAAATATTTCACCAATTGATATATTAGAAAACAAGAATTAGTCCCAAAATGGAGTCATGGGGCACACAAAAATGTAAGGGGGTGAAACATGGTCACCAATAGAGACAAGTAGGACATAAATCCCTGTCCCAGTTAAACCCAACCAGTGTTGCATCCTACTGATGGGAATATTGTGCAGTGTCATTGCTGTGGTATTTTCTGAAAAATGGAATTTTCCATATATGTAGTTGTGTATCAGACCCTCTACAAATTGTAAAGCCACTGACCTTTCAAGGAGTTTAGCTGTAAAGGGCAGCTAAGAAAAATGGTACTTGCTCTAATTCACTGGGTTTAGCCCAGGATTGGTTGTATTCAAGCGGTTCGCAGATATTTTTGGTCACAACCAGAGGACAGTGTCAGTTACTGAGCAACCAGGGGGTGCTGGCATGTAATACTCAGTGGACGAAGTCAGAAGCATAACATCCACAGGACTAGATAAGCAGAAGTTTGTTTTGGGAGATTTGAGTAAATTGACAGCTTAGATAAGGGGATCAATAAAATAAAATAACAAATGTTACATTATGTAATAATAAAAATCCACTCTTATATATGACATGATTGATCAATAGTAGTAAAATGGACTTTAAGACTGTATTAAAACAGTCAAATGTATTTTTTTTCATTAACGAAAGTCATCACATAATTTTTACCTTGATATTAGTGTTAATTATTTTTCTTGACCACTACTACAACAGACCCATGTCCCATTATCATGGGGATAGCACAAAGTATTCCATTAAGGTTTTGAATGAATAGAAAGGTGGTAGAACTGCAGTTCAGGATGCTACAGTAGGATCAGGTAAGAGGAGGTTTGATGTCAGAACAGGTGTTTTTGGAGGGTAAGTATGGCATCAGCTGAATTTCAGATAATATTTATGAGTGGCTGTATGTAGGGAGTAGGAAATGGTTGAGGCCAGAACACAGGCTCCAAGGGGAATTTGGATGGATTGCAGCTTTTCCATAGAGGGTTGCATGCTGCCAGAAGAGATTAAACTTGTCAATGAAAACCATGTCATGTGTCTGGCATGTACACTGTAGCCACGTTTGGAGGCGGTGGATCCTTCTGAACTGCTCACCTCCTTATCCCAGGGTTGGAACTGGGCCAGAGATAAAAACATGTTCGCTGCTGCCTTGGGGAGGATTGGCAAGGTTGGCTTTTTCATGCCGAGGTAGTTCTTACTGTCGCAGTGCTGTGTTGTTTAAATCAACATCAACCAATATGTTGCAGATTTGTACAGAGGAGTCTGGGGAACCGTTCAGCGCTATTCGGCAGGTTAGCACCTGACACGCAGTGTGTGCCAGGGTTGTGCATGAATGGCTACAAAGAGCGATGTTCAGTGAACCTGCTCATATTTTTGGTGAATGGTGAACTGAACGGATCGGAAACATGAGAATTTGCATCGTCTTCGATTTAGGATCACTGTAACTTGAATATCTTTGCCATGGGAAAGTATGATGGGCCTGCTTCCTCTATTTTCTCTAACACCATTGACTAAATGACTGTAAAAAATGATTGATTGATAATAATTTAAAAACATAATTGTAACTGCTGCTCCTGTGAGTTGCTTAGAGCCAGGGGAGGAAACACCATGACTTCTGGTGTTTAGAGTAACAATCTGATAAGAATAACAATTTATCAGCCACAATTATTATAACAATTAATCAAATATAAGCACTGGACCTTTATTTGACGAAGGCTTTTATTGCAGACGGATCATTATTTCAAATATAATGATTTCTTATGTTTTTGATCTGCACCTTTTTTAAATTTGCAGTAAATGCACTTTTATCCCATCCTGCATGTATTCGTCTTGATACATTCAACATCATGTTTATTTCCACTGCTCCAATTCCATCTGTACATAACAGTTTGTATGTTAATGTCACACAGTTTTATAGTAAACATCACTGTTGCTCACTTAATACATTTAAATTTGAGCTAATGAGCAGTTTAATTGTGCTATTTATTTATTAATATAAAAGGCAAACCAAACTTCTTTTCAAGAAAGTGGCAGCAGCTCTAACAGAAGAGAACTGTACCACTTTCCCTCTCTACTCCCAAACCGTCCTCCTCCTCCTCCCTCATTGTTTTACCATACTGTTTAATATTTTTGTGTCAGCGTTTTCTTCTGCAGCATGGTGTCATCCAGTAAAGCGGCGGTTAACTGGCCGCAGAGCATTATGTTCTAAATAGAACAGTGATAATTGGCCGTTCCTCCTCTCCAGCTGCCTGTTCAAAAATATGCTCCAATAGCACAGTACAGACGTCAGCAAAGCATTTGTGCCATTAAAACTGGGGAATAATTTGCAGAAGTCAGCAGTACCATAGTCATCAACCATCCCATCAGCCATCTGCCAGGACGGTTCATTTCTCAACATTGTCTCTGATCGTCTGAAGACCAGAGAATAAACTGTGCCCCTGAAAATAATGCATTATTTTAAAAGTAACCACATTAGAAGCGAAACCATGTTGAACGCACACCAGCGCTGCAGCTGACGATTATTTCCAGTATAATTGAATCACGTTCTTGAATAATTGCTTGGCCTTATCTGTCACAATTTTCGAAAACATCTTCAAATGTGTTTTTTGCTCAAACAGCGTAAGACTTGAAAATCATCAATTTACTGTCAGTTATGATGAAGAAATGTTGTGTTGAAACAAATTGGCATATTTTGAGACAAACAGTTGATCTAGTGTCAAAATAACTGGCATTTAATTTGTCGATTAACTAATTTTTGGCAGAAAAACTTGAAAACACAAGACACACATATTATCTCCGTATAAAGTTGTTAAAGCTCACTTTTTTGCGCATACTTGCCCATTACACATCCAGCAGACATAGAGCATCAGCAGTTATTAGACGTTATCTCTTTAACTCTCTCTCTAGCTGAGTTTTTCCTCTTCACCACCTCCTGAGATAAATATGTCACAGTTTGGCTGCTAAATGCTCCACTATGCTCAGCAGCAGTTTTTTCCACTAAAACAACAAGATGGAACTTTACATTTCACATTACAAATAATACTTTGATCAACTGATCAATTGTTCATGTGTGAATATTGATTAGTGTCGCTTTAAATCAATTACCAGCAAATATATAAATTACAAATGACCTGGCAGTTCATCATTTTACTCTTTTGGTACTCTGTGCTAGAGACACAATTCTGACTGCACCAAAACACTATCTATATTCAGTGATCAGTTTGAGTAATACAGTAAAATGAAATAATTTTTATATTTGAAATCAAGTTATTTGAATTGCTCTCAGCAAATCCAACTGCAAGACCATTGTCACAGGAAATTCTTACTTTAAAATAACCCATCTTAGTAAGAACCTTGTTATTTTGTACAAACATATAATGTTAATAAACCATATTCAGATAAAATATTTGTAATAAATACAAATGTACTCAAGCCAGTTGAAAAGGCTTTACCTTAATGGTTGTAATGGGAAAAGAAAGGAAACCATTTTCAATCAGCCCATAAGTGCTGAGTGTAAATCCATTAAAAAAAAGTTCTCTCAATATCATTCCTCTTATGCGCAGGTATCTTACTGCATTGCCCCCTGAGCACACACTTTTTATGATCGGCACAGGATGTGATAGTCTTTTCAACATGAACATATTTTTACTTGCATTATGACATTTCACTTGACCAAGCAAGTTCACATTCCTTTTAGATATTCCAGATATTTAAGTATCTGGAATATCTAAGAGAAGTAATATAATGATTACCATTAACATAAATAACGATGCTATTTATTATGAAGAAACCACCAACTGATGTGAGAATTAGATACTGTAAGTTCTCTTTTAAAATAATAACAGGACAGATTTTTCTCAGTAAATGGTGGAGACCAAACCAGGGGTGAAAAGTTAATTATTGGACTTTGATTCATTGGCTCATCTCTGTATCTGGTGGATGTGGGTCATCCACTAACCAGAAGGTCGTTGTTTCAATCCTCACAGTGTCCTTGGGCAAAATACCGAACCCCAAATTACCCCTGATGGTTGTGCTGGCAGTGTATGAATGGTGTCTAGTAGAAAAAGCCCTGTGTGTAGAAGTGCGGTAAATGTGACCTGTACCGTAAAGTGCTTCGAATGGCCGATAAGAATAAAAAAAGTGCTAAATACAGTCCATTTACAATTTGCTCTGTTGCCCCCAAGTGGCCAAAAATTCCAACAACGCAACAATAATCAATTAAACGTTTGTTTTCATCCATGTGTAACCTGAAAGTGACAGCGGTGTCAAGGTCAGAATGTGTATCAGTCAGACCACAGCATTGATTTATTCATATTGGCATGTTATATACTAAAGAAACCTTTTCTGCAAATGAAAAGGTGAGGTGTTAATCATATTGTTGACAGTGTCTGCTCAAAGACAAAGTCATAATTGAATACAAATTGAGTCCAAACTTTCCGAAGGAGTGTCTGACCAGCAGATCTACGAGATCCGACTCTTGTATTCTATACATGGATACGTCTGCACAGATTGGAAAGGTTAAAGGAGGACTGACTCGAGCGCTCTTACAAATCACAATTCAGATTTGTTCTCTTCTCTCAAAGGCTTTGGCTAATGAATTTTAAAATCTGGAACTTTGTGATTTTATCAACCAGGTCTGGGACTCTCACAGAAACTGAGCCCATAAAAACTCCTATTCTTCCACTTCTTTGTGCATGTTGTGTTTCTGTCAGGCACCTGCTGACTCCTCATGCCTCGCTCACAAATATGAGCGACTGACACATTCGTTTTGAAAGGTTTTACAGCATGGTTTCTTGCCGCAAGGTAAATGCAATACATCTCAGTGGGAAGCATGTTTTACACTGGCAGAACTGACAAGAGTTTTAATTCACTTTGAGTGTTTACTTTGGCCCAGTTAGATAACTGTGTGGGTGCAGTTTTCACGGTAGACATATTTTATTCGAGTTTAGTTTGAGTGACGTTCTCAATCAGTCACAGGTGCACCTGATGTATCTTCGGGGTGAGGAGTTATTGTGGCCATTGTGCATTTTGAAAATATGTTATTTCTAATCATTTTGGATATTTATATAAACACAACACAATAAGGAAGACATAAACAAGAAGTCAAGTGAAATGTTCACTGAGGAAGTGATGTCCTGAAGTCTATCACACTTCTGAGTGTATGCACTATGCAAAATAACATTTTTCAAATAAGGCTTAGAGGAGTGGATTTCAACAATACTGCAATATTCTTACACAATCTGGCTGCTTTACAAAGTTTCTGTTTAGTTGATCGTCTGTAGACAGCTCACAGTCCCAGTGGCCACTAATCAGCTGACTGAGTTAGTTTGGAGAGTCTCATTCCTCTCGAATCGTTATTTCCTCTGACAGTTAACAGTTATTTTTCACACTTCAGTCTTTCAGAGCTCATCATGTGTGTCAGCAGTAATTCTTGTCTGTTTGACATATTCTTCCCTGGTTCATTTCTGCGTTTCAAAGTGGACCAACCAAACACTTATAAGGCTGATTAACTCTGAAAGACTCACTATAGACTGGAAACAACTTGCTAACTTAGAAACATGACATGGCTACATCCTTCCGTTATCTATACCAATTAACCTTTCAAGGGTCACGGGGACTGCAGACAATCCCAGCTGATATGGGGCAAGAGGTGGGGATGCACCCTGGACAGGTTGTCCTTCACACTCACTCCTCCAGTCAATTTAGATTCTGCAATTAACCTAACCAAAATCTGCACGTCTTTGCACTGTGGGAGGAAGTCCGAGTTCCCGGACATGTAAACTCTACACAGAAAAGCCCCATCAGGGTTCTAACCATAACGTTCTTGTACAACCATGCCCAAAGGCTACAAACAGTGCATAATGCATCACTCTGTATGAATACAGTAATTGTATTCCTTAATAATATGCTGCAATAATTAAACACCAATTATTTTAGTCCTGGAATCTGAAAGAACCTTTATAAACCCCATCTTTGGATATCTTGGAATATTAAAATATATTGTCAGTAAGCAGAGAACGTTTTCTTTCCATCTGGTTTATATTGTGCGTGTTAGGGTAATGTGGGACACCTATTGGTTATTTCCTGTTCTATCAAAATCTAGACAACAGGACTTTTACTATAAGTTAGCATGGACTGACATCACATGACTTCATGGGGGTGACATCACAGAAAGGGGTGTGGTAGGTGTCAATTGGAAGCTCCCCCTTTGGAATTACATGACACAAATCTGTCATGAGAAAAATATGACTTTTGTATGTTAATACGAATTAATGAAGCGTCTATGAATACTATACATTTTCTTATTCTTATGCTTAACATGCATAAATGACTTTATTATCAAATTCAGGCAGAATTTTCTTTTTTGGCCCAAAGAACACTAAAAGCTGTTCCCTCTGAGTATGATATCTCTGTTCTTTCTTCTGATGTGGTTAGAAAACATCTTGAGGATTACAGATGGGTAGAGAACAAAGCGACCCAAGAATTTGACATCGCTCAGCCCTAGTTCAGGTCCTAATAACTTCTGATTAGTGTTGGTGTTTATTTTTAAAGGGTAAAGTGAGTGCAGGTCAGCGGGGGAGCGAGGAGGGAGGACATGTGGCAGGGTAATACGGCACGGTTCAAGTACCCGAACCTCCGCTACAAAACGAACGTAGCGCAGCCCCGACAGTTTGCAAATACACGATTGGGAAAATGTTTAACCGAATTAACAGACATGAGCATTGCAATACCTTCCCTGATGTCATCCATATAGTTGCCAGATGGGTTAATGTGTAGGTTTGCACATCTGTATGCTTCCGCAACCTTAAACACCAGTCTTAACCTCAGTAATGTTACTTCCTGTAATCTTCATGCTCTGCACTCTTCCCGATAACCATCCTTGTCAATCTCAGACACGACATCAAAAGGTTAAAAAAAAAAAGAAAAAACTACAAACTTCTAATGCATCTTTGCACTGCCAGGATTCAAATAAACTGCGCGCTCAGCACTTTTCTCGACAATATCTGCCTGCAACATGGCCCATTTACCAGGCACAGAGCGCAGCCTGCCCCGGGCCTGCACCCCACGTGCTTTTGCAATGCAAAACATGTTCTTGGAGCCCAGAGGAATCTGTATGGGATGACTTTAGAGCTCTTGAAAGTGTGGGCTGTTATTTCCAGTTGGGTAGGCCACTGTTGCGGCTTGACCTCTGAACAGGCAAACTATCATTAGTGACACGTTCCCTGATAGTGCCCAGCTCACCTTTTCACACCGCCTCATTTTTCAGCTGCCGGCGTAACAGAAAGGTTGCACCCTTGAAGAATATTTTGTTTGAAATCTAACCAGATTGCACGCTGTTTATTTTCAACACCCACAGAAACACTGTGCATGGTCCTCTCTGGTCTGCTGTGTGGGCTTCTTCTAGTCATTATTCATTTTCAAGTGTTGTGTTGAGTGTGACGGGCCTGTGGTGTGTAGGTGAGGGGCTGCACGGCGTTCCTGAGAGCTTCCAGTTCCAGTCTAATGCTATCAGTCGTAGTGTAACAACATGTGACGTTTGTAACCCCTTTTACACTGAACTGAGATAAAAGCCTCTCTTACACAACAGATTAGTGATGCGCCTCTCCTCTTGTCAGACACTTTACATGATGATAAGCAGAATATCAAAAAAGTTCACTGTTAAGCCTCTATCCAGTAAACATTTCTCTAAACGCCTTTTTAAATATTAATGTCTGATTTAAGAGCAATTCAGTTTCAATTCTGTACATATATAAACAGTCATTTTTACTATTAATTGCAGTGGCAGTTCTTTATTTTTTCAGACAGTGAGTAAATGTGTCATCCCGAGCAAAAGAATATTTAGAAAAATCTGTGATGTCCACTTACAGTGTTCATACACGATGAAACTGTTTTGCAGTTTTTACCGTCTCTGTCAGTAATTTACGGCTCCTCTCTGCATCTCTATCATTCGCTCTGCCCACTGCTAGCTGAATCGAGCCAAACCGAGTGCACCCAACCATCTCCTCCAGCTCTCCATGCATTTTCTAAGTTTACACCTATATTGATGAATTTAGCCCTGTACAAACGTTGCATCACAATTCTCTATGCAGAAAAAGCCCCGATGGTAAAAGTTCTGGTCTGTCTCTTGTAGAAACTCGGAGCTTATAGAGGTGTAGTTCACATTTATTCTTGTTTGGAGTTCGGTCCCTGGATTTGAATGCATTTCTGAATATTAGAAAGTGATGTGTTCAATTGAAAACCAAGCGTGAAGTTGCCCTTTAAATGTCAGACTAGGCCATTAGCCTCTACCCTGGCTAAATGATATGCTCTTTATCACAACACGTACTGGAGATGATGTGACAATGAAGTTTCTAAGACAGGCTGTCTGTGCTTCTGTCTGTCTGCGATACCGCGGCCACTTTTAATCCAATTTGCATTAAAGTTCAGTCAACAGTCGAGGACACAGCATTGAATCGAAGTTTTAGCCTAATGCTATCTCATGGGGTATACACTGAAAGCACAAATACATATACATACATACATTTTATACAGTTACAGATTGTATTAACATCTACAGTATTGTTATTGATAGCTAGACCACATTTTTATCCACAGAATAAATATTTTATACTCATCAGGTCTTACCATTTCCCTTTTCAGTATTTTGCCGGCCTGCATCCCCTAATTGTCATGTTCTAATTATTTCATACCTCATCAATCAATAAGATTCATCTTTGCTTTAAAGTTAAAACCTGTGTTTCTTAAACAATCAAGATAACAATGCTTTTAACAATCAAGACAATATTGAATATTTCAGACTTGAGCTTATCTAGTTTTGATGACCTCTCAAAGTGCTTTTCAGTACAGTTTTGCCATTCATCCATTTACTCAGTGCATCGATGTGCAGCACTTTCTGTATTACCCACACAGCTGTCTGTATCGTGCCCAAGGACACTTCAGCATGCTGCACAAAGAAGCTCATCCTGTAGGACAACCCAGATCTGAACTGAACTAAACAAGATGTTCTATAGATATATTACTTTTGTGTTTTGAAAAAAAACTAAATATCATTATGTCAGATTCTATGGACTGAGCTGTTTCTGGACCTGCGAACTCCATATGAGGGTCCTTTGTTTGATTGGTTTCCTGCTGCATGCAGCCTAATGCAGTTGTCCCTTCTTCTATTGTCATATGTTTTAACATTTTTCAGAACTAATTTATTTCATCTGCACCCTTTAAACCTGCTAGTACTGGTTGGAGAGAAATTACTTTTTCAGCTACTGTTTTGTACTTATGTAGGATCTCCACTGTGTCGTTGTTTACACCCAAAGCACCAACTGATTGTGCTGAACGCTGGGTCGTCATGGTGACCAGGACAATGCACATCCCTGCAGAAATCAGGACTCATTAGCACAGGCAAAGTGAGAACACGGGACAACGAAATGGTTGAGCTATCTGTCTTGGTGAGGAATATGAGGAACTTTCGTAAGTTCTGTTTCACCGAGTTGTAGCTACAGGATGATACTCTGGGTCCCAGACAGTTCGAGCACACAGGCAGAGAAACATTTCTGCAGCACAGACATTGAACTGTTGAGCTATATCCATACTACATGTCCAGAGAGTCATCATAGGCCTTGGTCAGCTAACCTGGCAACAGTGTGTGACATCATCCACTGTACAGCCCGGTATCTTCTCCATGACGCCTCTGTCCACTCAGTTTGTGTTCTACCAGAGGACGTGCTGTGTTCTGATGTTACAGAGGCCAGATGACTCTACCTCCAACATTTGTATCTGCCCTCCACTGACTTTGTAATTATTACTGTTTGTAGTGGTTTTTCTTCCTCCTAACTGTATGTTGTGCAACATGACTAATTCCCCTTTGAGGAATTGACAACTGAACTGTCTCCATGACAACCGAGTGAGCGCCATCCCCCCCAATGAAGATGTTTCAAAGTTTCAGAAAAAGCTTGTAATTGGACCTTGATTTTAGATTTTTAGACCAAGACACAAAAGAAATATCCAGATTTGTTTGGGTTTGGACTGCTCTCTGAGAAAGTCAGCCATGCTTGTGCATGATTTGTTTCTGAGTCAGAGGAAGCCGACATTTTCTGTAAACACACTGGATGAGTAACGTTTACTCGAATAGGAAGAACAAATGACATCACATACAGTTTAATCCAGTGTTCTGTAGGGTTGATAACAAATCTGCGTCTTCTAAGTCACTTAACTTACAACATATGTAAAGATTGTTCCAAAATTGAATTAAATAAAACAGAATTCCTAATCCCTGTTTCTTTGAAAATAAAGAACAGGCTCAGCTCATATGCACATCAGTCACAGAATCACCTCTGAGCGGAACACATTCCCTGAAGCTATAATGTTGTGGAGGTGATTCCTCCTTCTTGCAGACGAGAATGGTTTGATTACATCTCCTCCCTGAAGGAAGAGCGCACACACTCGCGATGACACATTATCAGTGAGCTGTAGCTCAGCTCAGAAGAATGCTGTTTGCAATTCTGTGTCATCACATGCGCGAGTCACTAACCCACCCTGTCTAGAGTCAGATGATTGGCAAGTGCTTATACACAGTGAGATCCGTGGATTCTTTCCCTGATTGGCTTTTCTAAATGCATTTACAGACCAACTGCCAATAAGCTTCACTCAAAAGAGCTAAAACTAACCAGTATGTCCATCATTAACCTGTGCACTGATGTGGCAAAGAGCACACTCTTACAGTGCCGGGCTGGTGTTCAGCCGAGCTCTGCCTGCCTGCTGAGAAATGTGTGCCTGTCGTGTTACATTATGATTTACTTTTAAATCAGGAGAGACTTCAATTGGAGAATCAACAAACTGTATTGCCATGCACAACAAGAGAGGAAAGTGATGTGATATATGTTAGGTTTACCATAAACACCCAGCAGCAAGCTGATGAGCAGAGGAGGGGAGACAACACGGTGTAAATGACCAGTTTCGAGTTGGATATTAATGTAGGGGCTTGCGGACACTTGGATGACACCACTCGAGCAGTATGGGCTAGAAAACTCTGGAGTAGAAGCACTACCAGGCGTAAATTTAACAATAAAACTGTAAAAACACAACAGACGACATCCATGAAGAATCAGTGAACACATAATTGAAGGATATTAACAATTATTGACAAACAGCAGTGACTAAATGTCATTATGACGCAGGTCCCTTGCTCGAATTTGTATTTGTGTGGGATTATTATAAAACATGTTCCTGTGTTGATAGGTTAAACTCGAAAAACCTCACAAAACGATTTCCCCCCAACACCGAGTCAAATATAATGAACAGGAGAACGGCAATTTTTTTGCACAACACCAGGAAACAACCTGACTTAATGGGTGTTCAGAACGTCTGCAGTGTTGTATCACTTGCTTAGAAAACCCCACAGTCATTCATATGTAAATGTTAAAGTTTTTTCGGCATTGCAAATTTTTTTTTTTCGCAGTGTCATTGTCAAACACACGCATTGTAAAGGCAGCTCTCATTGTACCTGGTGTGAGGGCAAGTTAACAGAGCCTTTAACTATCATCAGTGTAGAGATGAGGAGCTGCTCTCCCCTCGGAGAGCCCTCAGACTGACAGATAGCATCGGTTCAGTCCTGTGGAAAAACTAAGAAAGACGAGGGAGGTGAAGAAAGAAAAAAAAAACTAGGATGAGTTTAGGAATCCTTGAACTGAGTGAGAGAGAGAAAGACTGAGGTTAGCAGATGAAGTCTTTGGGGATTTGGGATATAGGAAATATACTGTAGGAGTAAGCTGTTTATAGGGGGATTGGGCTCTGCACTCAAACACTTAGATGGAGAGCTCTACTGCTTCTGTCACATGGACCCTTGGGATTTTTTTAAACCTGTGTCCTTTGATTTGGGCCAAATAAGCTTTGCAGTTCTTTGTTGCTGCATCCACACATTGCTATTGTGTAATGTCCCATTCTCATGCCCACATTTCTTCTTGAGATGCTTCCCATTGACAATCAGCTGTGCAGCAGTGTAGGGAAGTCAATTGTCGAACTGTGACCAGCACATCCAAACTGGAGCTTTCTCAAGTTGACTCATTTACGATATGTATGAATGCAAGCAGTCTGGAGCCCAAACACAGAGTTAACCACATTAAGTTAACTAAATTATACGAGCATGGGTTACAGATTGAATGCAACCATTGCCCTGCTGATTGTTATAGGTGCATTCTCTAGTTCAGTTCATGGGCAGGGATGTGTAAGCTGCAGGTGAACTCCTGCATAGTAGGAATACCAGCAAATAGAATGTTCTGTCTTTTTTAAATCTTTAAAAGCATGAAGAAGATTGGTTGACTTTTAAATTCCTCATGATACCCCCACGCACATTGGATCCCTGCTCACTTAAAGCCCAGTAACACTTGGAGGCGATATGCCAATATGTAAGCAAAGCAATGTGTGGTGTGTAGTTCAATGCAGCGAGGAAAGATCAGACCTGTGCATTCATATGTAATTATCTCTATATCTGTCTACACTGTCAATTATATGAACCCAGTGCCCTGAAATCTAAGAAGTGATCTGTTCCTTGTCCAGGAATATGTGGGATTCAGGGACTTTATCAAACACTCTAAGCAGACAGTGTAAAAGATTTGTCATTTATCTGTGACATGTTTTGCTAAATTGAACTTGCATTATTAAAATCACCAAAAATGTGCATTTTCTGCAGTCCTTCTAATTAGTAGAATTCAGTAGTAGCCTTGAGCTACTGGAATGAAGGATAACCTAGAACCCAAAAGGACTCTTCTACATTCTCACTAATATCTGATATGTTCCTGTAAAGCAATCGCGAAGCAGATTTCACCAGTCCTACTTTGTACATTTTATTTCAAGTTGAATTCCAACTTTAGGCATTTTCACATAAACCATTTGAACATAAAACTAAACCCTCAACAATCAATATTGCATCTCTGCCTTCCCAACTGTGCTGCCATCCTTCTACAGCCTTTGCCTCTCTGCTTTTCTATTTCACTATCAATTTTACTCCTGCGTGGTAATAAATGTGTATGAACCTCTTCTGTACAATTCGTCCTTCCTCCTCAGTCAAACGCATACTTCCTCATTTTTAAACCATTACATATTTGCAGTTTGCTTTGGTCCATACTCCAGACACAAAATGAACAACATACACTGCACTTTATTATGAAATTTTTATGATGAAATCACAGACAGGGACAAAGTGCAATTTTACTGAGGTGCCCAGAAAGTGAATGTGAGTGCGATGCTCTTTGGAAGAGCTGGATGTCATTTTGCTTTTAAATGAGAATGGTGCTTTGGGAAAACAGCCATAACAGTACAGTAACATATTCTGGAGGCATTACATGTCGATAGCATAAGTGATGTATTCAGAGAACTATTGATTTGTATAGTGCTCTTACAGTTTGGTGTGGGCTGCAGTGCTTTAATGGTATCTTAAGAGGTGGACATACTGTGGCTGTATTTCCCATCTCAACCCACACAGAGGGATAATAGAAGTTTCTGTCAAAATAATGCACCTTAAGACATTAAAAGTGCTGCCATGTGCAAAGTGGATAAAGATTATAACGTAATCTGTCCTTGATTGTTGGATTGTGAAATTTGGGACAGGTCTTATATATTCTAGAAGTTTTATGTCTGTTGTGCAGACTAACTAAACGCTATTTTAAGTATAGTGTATGAAAAGTTGTAGACTCATGGAACCGTTAGCAAGGGGCTACCTGATGACTGGACACATTGAAAAGGACAGGCAATGTAAATAAATGGACCTCTCTGTGTATTTTGACTGAATATTTTATTATCTGGCTGAATTAAATTAAATAACGCAGGCACAGGGATTGAACCTTGGGGAACTCCACAGGTTATGTTTTTTTCCGACTGCTTCGTCGTCAGCTGAGACATTATAGTTGTTGTCATGGAGATGAGAGAGAACCTCCTCAGGACTTTGTCTTCAAGTCCGACACAATGTCTCAGTTTATCTTGTAGCAATTAATGTAACAAGATGCAGCAGGACTAGAATGGGATTAGTCTCAGCTGTTTCTCTGTCTCTCCTCATACTTATGGCTTTTCAATATTGTATCTTGCCTTTTCGATATGTATTCATGCACATTGGTGGTGTATAATTCATGATGGTAATTAAAAAGCTCAAGTTTGGACAGCCATAACAGAATCCACAAAAGGGTTTTATTCGGTTAGAGAACTCTTTTAAATATCTATTTCAAGCATCCAGCATAAAGACATGCGTTGTTTCACAGCAATGATGTGGAAGACTTGGAAAGTTGTTAACTAGACAGGTCTGGAGAGTTAGATGACTTGTCGCTCTGACTGTAGTCATTCTACCGGCTCACTCTTCAGAAGACAGAGATCACAAAAAATGAGTTTCTACCAAGATCTTTCTTTTAATGAGGCTGTTGGCTGCATTAGAAGTATGAGTCCTTAATGCCTTGTGAAAAAGAAACTGCCACACTGGCATACACCACGTGTCATACTTTTTTTGTGCTTTGTGTTTGTACTGCAGGAAATGTGAATACATTTAGGTTTTCTCTAGTGAGTGTACAATTTCAGTTTGGAGGAAAGTGACATCCGTCCTGTCTCTCTGTCTTACTTTCTCTCCTTGTTGCCGACCAACAAACTTCTACCCAGTCCTGCAAAAAAGTGTGGATTCATTCACATTCAATGTGGCACTGGATGGCAGGGAAAGCGTATGCTGCTGTGCCATCTCAGCTCTCTGTAGCTCCTCGCTGGGCATTAACCCCAGGGAAAAGAAGAAGGGATTCAGCTCTTGAGTAGGACTGGACATGCATGATGTGGAGCAGTAAAGCAGCAGCTATGCAAACAGGGCATATCTCCTCCCCTTTTCGTCTCCCTCCAGAGCTATCTCCACGCCCTTAACAGAGTGAATCCATACAGTCATTTCTCAAGAAGATAAAGTATTTGCTGTGTATTATTCCTCCTTTCTATGCACATGCCTCACCCCCGTTCTCCCTCTTCCTGTAGTCTAGCCGCTGGGGTAGCTGTCAGATATAGATCATGCCTCTCATTGTAAGTCCCGGGAGTGAGTTTGAATCCTCCGGCTTTCTCCCTTGATGTTGGCTTGGAGTTCCTCAGGTTCCCCAGAGCATAAGAGAGTAAATTATAAAAAACATTAATAAGCCGAATGTTTGAGATGTAAAGTGTATGTGATGGGCAAGGACAGAGTGTGAGTCCTTGAATAACTTATCAAAGAGCAAATGAAAAACAAGGACAGATTGTCTGGGCAATGTGGGCTTTTTGAAAGTAAAAGAAGCCTGAATACACGACACTGACAGTAATATCAGGGGGCTAAATCCTGTACAGTTAGTCTGGGTCTATGGATGACAAGGTTGTTGGTCCTTGAAAAATACTTCATTAACTATTGGATGGATTGCCTTTAAATGTTTTTCAGACATTCATGGTCCTCAGAGGATTGATTTTTGAGAGCTTCTGATTTCTGCCTTTATTACAACATCCTATCCAGAGTTTTCCATAAGTGCTGGCTGTTTTCTGAATGGTTGCACCTTTCCAATTGACTAATTTGCCACTGTCACTTTTTATAAATGTACAGCTATAACCTCTAATTGGACTAAGGAATGCAGTCATCTGACTTCTGGATCTTAAGTTCCAGCCCCTTGATTTTCAACATGAAACACTGTAGTGGTTTCACCAGTTTTGATTAGTGGGTCTGTTTTAGTTTGGAGAGGACACCTTGATGGATAAATCATCTCCATGTACAAACCTCCTGAACCATGAACCCTATGAATAAAACGGCAATGAGCTGTTTAGCAATTCAGCTCCTGTGAATGTTAACAGTGAAATTGAGTGTTACAATGTTAAATTAAATGTTGTTAGAAAATACAATGGAATACACCTTTATGTGATGTGTATTTTCAGGCATGTTGGTATGGATACAGATTAAAACGGATCCGGATCCAAGCTCACATCATTAGCAGAAGCAGCAGCCCCCCACCCCAGTCCCCAGCAGGCTCGTATTCTTACCAGGCCTTAAAAATGACATGATGCCATTTTTAATCCTGTGTCCCAGTGTTAACTGCTCATTTATCTCTTGTTGTAAAATATTTACATCATAACATTTTACTAGAGGCGGGAAGTAACAAAGTACAAAAACTTTGTTACTGTACTTTGTCAGGTATCTGTACTTTACTTGAGTATTATTTCTTCTTTTACTCTCTACATTTTAATGCAAATATCTTTACTTTCAACTCCTTACATTTTTGAAACAGGCCTGATGCTTTTGTTTTAATGCATTTGGGGAGAATTTCCCCTTATTTTATTATTTTGCATCATCGAGCTCCACCTTTTCAACATCAAGGAAGATTTCCATCGAACTGGAACAGAAAAGACGATTCTTTGTGCTGTATCTATCAGTGCATATGACACAATGTATGAAACATAGCGTAAAGGACTTATCAAGACGAAACATAGGAGGGAGTATCAAGTGCAGAGAAGAGTCGAGGCGCATATCTGTGACAAGGAGGAACAACATGGAAGAAAGTAAAGAATTGGCCAACATCGCTGATATTCTTAATAACGTCTATGATGAAGCAGAGCAACACAATTCCATCCCTGGCCTTAGTTAAATTAAGAAAACTTCATACAATTAATTGTACACATTTGTTTCATGCTCACAAATCTTTTCTTGCTTTTTTTAAAATTAGAAGTAAGAGTGGTTCAAGTTAAATGGTTTTCAAACAATATTAATGTAACGGAAGATAACTTTATTTACTTTAACTACATTTCAGAACCTGTACTTTAAACTATTACTTGAGTAAATATGTTGAATCAGTACTTAACACAAGTATCTCTACTTCTTCTTGAGTAAGAATATGTGTACTTTTGACCACCTCATTTTTTACAGTACAGTATTTTCTTCTTCCTGTAAAACATTTTTAACTGTGAGGTGAGTGGTCCTGCTCACAGGGGCGTTTGCTAGTTTTGTGTCCAATGATGATGCTTTCTGGAATGTTTTACTTCTTCCCTATGATAAATTCTGCCAGTTAGAGACCGGTGCAGTGGGACCTACGCTGTCCCATTCATCAGCTAAATTCAAAAGTGTAGGTGAAGGTGGGAAGTCCTTGTCAGCAGAGAGCAGGCTGTCATCTTGACTGTCATTATTGAGCTGCTATTTACTGTCCACTCTGCCTTAGATTAAGATAAAGATTACTTTATTATCATGGTGGGTGTGACACACATATTTAACACTAATTGGACAGCCATAAACAGCAATCAATATCCACAACAGTTTCCCCCATATCTCCATTTTTTAAACGACACATGTGCAGAATAAAACAGCTCTGACATCTGTAGTACTGGGTCTTTAACCCCTATAAATTAGGGTTTAACGGAATTGGGATATCGTATTCCATAGAATCCGATAAAAATGTTGGATGGAGTTTCCAGAGTGATAAGGAAGATATATATTGCTGCTGTTTATTTAAAATTGTACTTCTTAGAGGGGCAATGTGTAGAATGTAGTGACAGAGGTGACGTTGCATGTTGCAGCTGAACACCCCTCACCTCACCCTCCCCTTCCAATGAAAGAGAACCTGTGGCAGCCTTCAGTTGTCATAAAAACTCAAAAGGTGTTTAGTTTGTCCAGCCTGGGCTATTGAAAAAAAACATGGCGGCCCCCGTAAAGAGGACCCGCTCTTGATGTTAATACAAAGTATTTAAATATAAAGGACTCATTCTAAAGTAAAGAAAACAACAATTCATACAATTTAGAAGAAACACACTAGTAAAAACATCACTAAGAATATTTTATATTGAATTTCTGAACAGATCCTTTTCACCTAAATCTTACACACTGGACCTTTAATTCTGTGAACGCCGTATTCTCCATTTTATCATAGGCAGAAACCTCACAGACAGATATATGTCTGCACGGTCACATCCCAGTTGAAGTAAGTGAGAAAAAATGTATTTAATTTGTTGAAACAACACTTCACTGCTGAAGGGATGTGTCCGTCAACTCCCAGTGTGAGAGACAAGTTGAAGAGGGGCTGTTGGAGCGGAGCAGTCCAGGCTGCAACAGCTGCTCTGTCAGCCCATTTCATGCTTCCTAAAATTAGAAGTTACATGCAACAGTCCACGTCCATTCAGTCAGCACAAAGCAATAATAGGAATCCTCAAGGAAGGATGTCTCTGTCCCATAGGGGGCCATTCACCACAATCATTAAATGCTATTCAGGGTAATTTTATCTGCCTACTTTTTTTTGAAGTCAAGCGTTGAGAGATTTGCCTTTTGGGGAGCTGTGGCTCAGGAGGTTGAGTGGGTATGCCACTCAACAGGTCAGTGGTTCGATTCCCAGCTTCAGGTTGCATGCTAGAGTGTCCTTGAGCAAGACACCAAATCTCCAAAATGCAACTGTGCTGGCGGTGTGTGAGAGATATATTTTAGTGTAAAGAACTTTGAGGGGTCTATAAGACTAGAAACATGCTATATAGATGCAGACCATTAACCGTGCTATCGGTGAAGCAGTTACGGAACACAGGTCGAACACTTGTCTCACATTATTCACCATCAGCATGTGGCTGATTTGAAAAGCATTTAGCTGATTTATATCAAAATCTATTCACCTTGGGCCATTTTAAATGTAGATGGCCTCCACCTCATTTTATGTTCCCAAAACATTTACTAATATTAATCTCCTGACTATCATAAAAAGCGTTGACGCAGCAGACTCCTCCTTAGAATAAACGGCAGGTGAAGTGCCAGCCAGAAAAAAATTGCCTGAAAGAGTGTGACAGCCTTAGCATAGAAATAATGGCTTTTTTGTGGAGTTATTAGGAGTTTCACGGCCAACCGACGTTTCTAATCGACTGTAGGTGGAAGAATAATTAGTTGAAACCCTTGTTGCAATTAAAGCTGCATACAATATGAAATGAAAGATGAGCTGTGACTGTCTACATCAGTGACAGAACATTTGTGTGCTCTCCTGATCCTTCATCTTATGTATGTATTTGCTGGGGTTCTACTGTAATTGCCTTTGTATTCTTATCTATGTGCTTTTTTTTTTGCTGCTGTGATGACCCACTTTGCTCATGAGAGTCATTAAAGTTTAATTTCATCTAATTTACAGGGACTTACATTTTTCTGCCTTTGAGTGAAAAACTGAATGCATTATGTAGTATACTCTTGTGGAGAACTCACAGGAACACCTTGCATCTACTTGGGAAGACAAAAAACAAAACACCTTATCCCCAAGTGATTCATTATTTCAAGTCTTTTGGGTGTATTTATCGAAGTGGGAAGAGTCTCCTTGAAGACAAACTGTTTTACTTTGGTAAGAAAAAAAAAACATGCTTCTCTTTGTGTTTTGTTTTCCACTTTCACCGAAATGTAATCGCATGGAATTAAAGGGTTTTACAGGAAGTAATTAGCTTACAATGAACATTAAAGCCCACGCTGTGTCCTGTTATCTCAAATTACCAGTTCCATATTGTCATTTTATTTATGATCCTCAATCTCAATGGATTAAAATTTTGGCATAGCAGGGGCAAATTATTTGTTGCAGAGAAAGAAAGATTTACTGTTTATTTTAAATAGTTCACTGTGCAAAGATGCCGAAAAAAAAGTTTCCGCTGACTTCTTCTCCGCCTGGCCTCCTAGTATAATGTTCATAGTAATTCAGGAGAATTCAATGTGGGTACACAGCAGGGGATCCCCACTTCTAACACGCGCAGATGCAAAAATGAAAAAACTAACGAAAGAGTGTGAAAGGCAGACTCTGGGTAAACTCTGTAGCTAATTCTCTGAATTTTTCCTGCAGGTCATGTCTGAAAACAGCTTTAGTAATGCTTCTATAGAGCACTTCTCTCTTTCCCTCCCTCTCTGTGTCTATCTGCATCCATTTTATTTTACTACCTACTATGTCACCAACTTTGTGTTTTTCCCCTCCCATAGTGTCTTTCTCTCTCTTGCTCTCTCTCTCTATGTGGAGGTGAGAATAAGGTTAGGGTTTGAACCCCTCTCTCAACCCCTCCATCCTCTTTCTTCATGTAACTGCTTCTGACACTTTTTTATGCCCCTGAGGTGGTGACAGCTGTGTTTTTGGATTGTCCTATTCTCATGAACGCAATATCTCAAGAACGCCTTGAGGGAATTTGGTGCAAATACTCACTTGGACTCAAGGATGAACTACTTCGACTTTGGTGGTCAATGGTAGAGGTCACTGTGACTGTTTTACATTGGGAATGTGATATCTCAAGAAGGCCTTGTGGGAATTTCAACTTTTGATTAGTTGTCACACCATGTTAAGCACCTTCAAGCAGTTTGTGACTGTCGATCTCGCAAAATGCTATGAAAATGCCAGGATGTATAATACAAGGCATATACATGCATATCCTCCCCATTGCTCATTCTGACTACGACCCTATAGTGGTTAAGGTTAATCAGAAAATGCTGTTTACATGTGTTATTCAGTCTATTGTTCCTAGTTCCTGTGGTGCAAACGCAGCATGTGTTGGTGTTGTACATGCCTATTAGTTTCTCAACAGTAAATCTGCATTTTTACCCAGCTCTTAGATTTGCCTGCATTTTCTTAATGATTGTTCTGTCACAAGATGGGGACAGAGAGGTTAGGCAATCTCATAAGCTCACAAGGGAAACTAGTTTATGTTCAGACTGGGTGTAAAATAGAGTGAAAAGAATAATTCTGCCTAACACTCTCTCCTTAATGACTCCCCAAAGTCCAATGTGGATTACATCATGTAGTACAATTTATCAGAGCCCCTTGGTTTTGTCAGTGTTTTGACTTCAAGATGGGCTCAGTGCTCTGCTTTAAATGGGTATTGTAATTCCAGGGAAGTTGGAGTCTGAGCTTCACCTTATAACCTTTTTCCCATCATGAAATTTCTATGAATCGTCCAACTTGTAGAGGAGCTGAAAAACTGGCTGTGTGGAATATAACACATTCTTTAGCGTGAATTGATTTACTTGTGGACCCAGGGGAAGCTGTTTTGGAAGACATGCTGAACTGCCTCTCAAACTTTGTCCAACTCATTATTCATCCATCTCATGGTGGATGCAGAGGTCAGAATGCATTGAAACTTTGAAGCTGCTCAGTGCTCAGCGGCCTCCGCTTTGCACACAGCCAGATGTCGAATTATCCAGCAGCATTAACAGAGCTATAATAGGAGACAAGACGGAGGGGAGAGTGAAGAACATGACATGCGATTACACGAGAAGAAGCCTTTAAATGATCACCAGAGAGCTCTGTCTCTGTTTCTGACAGATCCCCTGAGGTTGGTGTTAGAGCGTGGGGATAAGATGGTGCATCCAATGAGCTGCTGCTAAACTGGGGAATGAGGTTTAGGATCTTGTTTAAAGGAGCAGCTCCTCTCATCCTTCCTGCCTTTCCTTATCCTCTTCCATGTATCCATCCATGCATTCATCCATCTGTAAATCCACTACCTTATTCTCTCCCTACAGAACAGGGGAGGGATTTTGTAATTGAAAAGCTTCACCAGAGATGCTGTAGAAGAGATGCAGCCAAAAGTTGTGACAAAGAACAGCAGGTATTACTCAACTCAGAGGTCGTATATTGCATCTGCCTGTTAAGCACCTTGAACCATAGCTAATCATTCAGGGGCAGCGGTGGGACTCTTCCTTTGTTTTTAACACAGCTTGGTAGTAAGCAACATGTTGCTACTACCAGAATTTATGTTAATGTTGCTGAAAGCTGTTCACCAAGCAACATTTAATAAAAGAAAGAAGTGGCGCTGTGAGATTAAATGAATAAATTTACACATGCAAAACCAAAGATGACGAAAACCTCACTAAGTTGTGTGTTGAGAACAGAGATGAGGTGCACAGCAAGGTAAAACCAGCTTATCTTATGTTATAAAACATAACATGCATGTCATTAGAGAGCTCTCTCGCTCTCTCTCTCTCTTGCTCTCGCTATAGCTGCTGTCAGTCTTCTTAGTTAATAATGGTTGAATGCTTTGAATGCCCATCCCTAATCTTACTGTGTTCTGCAGAGAAGACGTCATAATGCCAGAGACTCCAGACCAGTGTTATCTTTTGATTTAGGAAGTGAATCAATATTGAAAACATGTTTATTTTTTTCAGGCACTGCCCCAAACACTCCCCTGATGCTATTTGAAAAATGGAGCTCAATACCAAGTTAGAAGTGAAATGTTCTGAACATTCGTAAGCTTTTAAAGCTGCAAGCTCATAGTTTGGATTTAGAATTCCATGACCAGGTAACATGAACTGAGAGTTGAAAAGCAAAGTTGAGCAGCACCAAGTGTATCTAACCAGTACTGCCCCCTGTATCTGAACAAAGTCCCATTTTCTAGTGTAGCTGGAGATAAGTAAGTTAGACGCTGATATAAGTTGATATACTTGTGCCACATTCCCTGATCACATTTGGCAAAACCCGGTGCCTCCATTACCCACAAATTCAACTTGATTACTAAATGTTTGGGTTGTGTTGTGCTTGTGGAAGCCAATGTAGCCTCAAGCATCTAGCCGTCAGCAGAGATGTGGGGCAGGCTCCAGAGGTTTGGTAAACTCACCCTCAGATTTTCTTCCTTTTCAAACTCTTAGTCTTCCGAACTAACTGATGCTGACGCATATGATGCGATCACTTGAGGACATTTATCAGACTTCACACAGCTGCATCTGGAGACTCTAAAGGCTTTAAACCACTTTTCCTCGTGTGCAGAAGTGCTCCTCAACACCTGGAATCAGATTGTGATTTGGAAACCAAAGATATTCTCTGTCCAGTGTTACAAAGTAGATATATAGACATACAATTGTTGAACCCTCACTTTAAAGCAAAATGGATAATGTATCAAAAGTTTGCTCATCAAATGGACTTCAAATATATTCCCTACCACTAAATATGAATGATTCTAAATTATATAATGTAGATTTGATCCAGCTCAATCTAAGTAACCATCAATAATTTTCTGAAAAAAGAGGGTAACCACGACCAGCGCAGGTTTCATGATACAAAATGATATCAGGGAGTATTTTTCTCTCCGCAGTTGCTTGCAGAAAGAAAAAATCCTTATCTAGATGCAGAAGCATTTTTATTGATTGAACAATGAGGAGATGGCGGCTCGTCTCTGTGGCTAAGTCAACACCTTCTGTGGCTG
The DNA here is from genome assembly GCF_024713975.1 of Paralichthys olivaceus. Taxonomy (NCBI): domain Eukaryota; kingdom Metazoa; phylum Chordata; class Actinopteri; order Pleuronectiformes; family Paralichthyidae; genus Paralichthys; species Paralichthys olivaceus. Next base: position 2,874,167 of record NC_091114.1, read on the forward strand.
CTTTGTGATAAAAAACACCCCTTCCCGCTGTTTGTCAGTGGGATCAGATAAACGTGAAGCAGTAATAGTCGAGTTTGGATTACAGTAGCAGTTGCTGTATTAGTAGCAATAGTAGTAACACAATAAAGGACTTCTCACAGCACTGCACCGTGAAAGAGCATCAGAGATGCTTCTGTCTATAGCAGTGGTTCTGAAACTGTGGAAGGGGGGTATAGAGCCATGGCACGGCAGGGGAGGTGTGGATGAATAGGAAAAAATATAGAGTGGAACGACTATGAATATGAATTACTATATGAAGGGAAAATAAAGACCAGGTTTTTTTTTTTATTATCCTATCCTGCTGTTCATTATTACACAAAATTCTGCTTGGGTCCTTTCCTTAGTAGTTGCTTCCCCTTTCATTGGTTCTACATCTTGATACTGAGTGATTAGAATCTGAAACAACAGATACAGAATCTGGAGCAGGGGTCACCAACCTTTTTGAAACTGAGAGCTACTTCATGGGTACTGAGTCTTACAAAGGGATACCAGTTTGATCCACTCTTCTGAAATAACACATTTGCTCAGTTTGCCTTTAGTTATATATTATTATTAATGATAAATGATACTCATCTATGTGAAGACACTGATCACGTTAATGATTTGTCACAATAATTATCAACAATGACTTAATAAGGTGGGAAACAGATAATATCAATATTCAACACTTTATTTCTATTAATCTCATTTTCTCACATTTTCAGATGATCCCTTCTACAACATTTCAAAAGAAAAATGTCCCATTTTCACTAGCCACTGACCAACCCTTTTAACAAATCATGGTCAATAATCAACTTCAATATGAGAATAAAAATTTGACAGTATAGTCAGTACAGTCACTGGTGAGCTGTCTTATTTTTAGAACAGGCCTGCGGGCTACTCATGTGGTCCTTGGGGGCTACCTGGTGCCCGCGGGCACCTTGTTGGTGACCCCTGATCTGGAGTTATCACCTGGCTGACGCAAGAGAGAGAGACAGGGACAAGAGAAATTAGTTAGGTTGATTTTTTTTTTTAATTACCCATGATTTTTTTTTTTTACTGCAACTGCCTGTGTTGTATGCGTGCCCACCACCCAGGTGCCAAGACTGGCCATTGAGCATACTGGGCTGCCATATTAGTTGGCTGGTGGACTGTCAAATATCTGTCAAAGTCTGTACAGGCTCTGTCAGTGTTTTTACTGACCCTCTGTATGTGCTTGTCATGGTGCACATGAAAGTGTGCTGAATGTGGGCTTACCCTAATGGGTATCGTGGGTGGGTGGACTTTTTTTGGCCTCAGATTTTGATTCTGACAACCTTTGAGAATCACTGGTATAAAAGATGAACTGCAACTGACAGCATATTTAAAAAAAAAAAAAATGGCTGCATGGCCAGACATTGAGTCAGTCACTGTATTGAAACAGCATGGTATAGGACAAGCAGGAGCACACTGACCCATGAAAACTCACCTCTGATGTAGGGATGCTCTGGAAATGAACCACTGCATGGACATGTGCAATAGGATGTCAGAGGGGGGGGAGGATAAAACAGGATCTGTACCCCATACAACCACAGACGTATTTATTTCCATAGCACTCTGCTCCCCTCATTATTTTTACCTGCCACTTTTCCGAGATCCTCAGATGTCACAGAAATGTTTCTTCCTGTCTGTAGCACATCCAGGCCACGTGCTGCTGACATTTTATCGATCCCTGTCTGTGTCATCGGCTATTAGCGGTGGCCTTCTCTTGTGGGATAAAGCATTTGATCTCGCCCAACTTGAAGAAAATACACCGCAGGTTGCTGTTTTAATATCGAGCTCAAACCACAGCAGATCCAAAGGCTACTTTCCCTGTGCAGAGCCTTTGTTATGTGTTGTTTGACTATGCAGATTACACACTACACAAAGCGCACTTGGGAATGAGACAGATTAATGGATTACTGTACAAACAGGGAGAGTGTCTTTCAGGCACAGTGAATTCAATGCTTTTAGAAGAATATGTGACAGGAACATGACAGAGGCCTGTGGTGACTTGCTGGGAGCTTTCGTTCAAGCAGTGTGATGGACTTTCCCAGTGGGATCTTGGCTCAGTTAGATATTAGCTTAAAGGGCAGCACAGTCAGATGTCTGGTTGTGGTTCTCAGATTTTGCACCATCGTCTTTCCAGCTTCTTAAATATATCTGATATAGACATATTCAGCTAATACACTATTTCTGAGTCATTAAGGAGAATGTTGTGAGTACAATTCCCATTATGTGCTATAATGGTTGAACATAAATCCATCAACGTTTTTTTGAAACTTAATTCCTACTATTAAGAGGTGGACCTGGGCCAATTAATCACTTATCAATTCAGTTTTATTTGTATAGCACCAAATCATGATAATAATCATCTCAAGGCACTTTACATAGAAGTAGAGAAGAGTAGAGGGCCCAGGCACAGTTGTGTAACCATCATGTTTCAGCTCTTTAAGACTGTTTGTTATAATGAGAATAAAAAAAAGTGATACATTTAGATGTAAATATGTTATTTATGATAGCACCACAGCCACCTCCAACCAGAAGGTTGGCAGTTTGATGCCCAGTCTTCCCCATCTGCATGCCGAAGTGTCCTTGGGCAAGATGCTGAACCCCCGAATTGCCCCTCGTAGAACAAAAAAAGTAGTGTTAATAGATGCACTGTATGAATGTGTGTGTGAATGGGTGAATGGCACACTGTACTGTAAAGCACCTTGAGTGGTCATCAAGACTAGAAAAGTGCTATATAAATACAAACCCTTTACAAACCATTTAATAACAATAATGATAATTAATAATAATAAGGATAATAATAATAGTCATCTGGATCCTGCAGCTCTAGAGCCAGAAATACCTACAGAATATGAAAGAGAATGACTCGAAGTTAGTGACACGTAGTAAAAAAAGATATGGGTGCAGAGAGAATAAGAGAGGGACAGAGAAAAGTGCTCAGTGCATGATGGGAGTTCCACCAACAGTTTAGGCTTATAGCAGCATAAGAGATGGTTCAGGACTCCATCCCTAACTATAAGCTTCATCAAAAAGGTATGTTTTAAGTCTAACCTTAAATATAGAGATGTCAGAATAAGTAGGAGGGCCCATCTGTGTGTGTGTTGATGGATCTGTATCACCCAGAATGAAGCCGATTGCAATGCTCATCTGTTTGTAGTCCCCCTCAGCCTGCTAATGTTATAGCAACACTCTCCTTCAAAACAGCTGGGCTCGATAGTGTGAGCAATCTGCTGCACGTCCAAGTGAAAACTGAAAACAGACCCAGGTTCTCCAAATACACAGAGTCATGAGGCGACATCGGTTTTTCTCATCTCATTAGCAGAAGAACGGTGTGAAAAAAACTTTTATCAACAGCTTCATCTTTAGTCGACAATGACACTTCACCGGTTGCTGTGACAAACGGCATAAGTGGCAGGTCACATCAGTTTACACCAATTAGTGTTGTTATGACTAACTTGGCGACTTGGCTGTTGTCGGGTTTGTGTGCTCTCTGTAAGCGGGTGTCTGCCCTCAGCCAGAGATCATTTGTCAGGGAAGAAGTTCACACTCTTAAACACAACGTCTGCGTCTGTAGTTTCAAAAAGTCGAGCTGAGGGATACATCTTCACTTGAGTGCCTCACATCAGTCACATGGTTAGTCTGTCATTTAATAACCCTTGAAATAGGACCTCTTTCAGTATTTGGATGAAGAGGCTTGTAGGAAAACAAGGTGCTGTTTCAATTTGTCATTTCAATCCATTTCTATGAAAGTAGTGGTTTGGGGGACTGTATTGGCAGAGGCATTTAAATACATATTAAAGGATTGATTGGGTTTTTAAGACCCACTAAAAACAACCTACTGATTTAGAACTGAAAGAATGACATTCAATGAACTGAAGCTATTTACTGTTCTGTTCAGCCACATGACCAGCAAAATATTACAGACATTGCTCTTTGCGTATAAAGAAAATTGAAAAGACATTAAACTAGAAGGGCACTTAGAGAGCGCATTACTCCGCCGAGGCCAAACAGTCTCCTTACTTTTTAATTCACTAGATCTGAACTTTTTTTTCGCATTCACACCAAATTGCACACACTCCTAGATATTAACCTGACTGATTCTTTTCTCATCAAGATCAATTAGTTATTCTCTGAGAAATTCAAGAAAATGTTGTAGAACACCTTACCTTGCCATGTTGAAAGTGAAACACCTAAATGTAAAGGGTTCTTTCCTTACCTGGTAATCTTTCCATTATTTAATTTTTTTCATAATTCTGCTAACTAACAGACAGACAAACAAAGGTAGATGGATATGTAACATCCTTGGTGGATGTAAATATGTGATTTATTTTTTTTTTAAATCAAATTGGAATGTTTTACCATTATATTTATGAATATTTAATGAGAATAAATGAACAACTACATCTCAAACTGTATTTTATGCAGAGCTATAATACCATGTCAAACATTTTTAGACACCATTTCTCTATTTATAAAATGTCTTTTTCTGTTATGATTTCCCTCTGATCGACACATGCTTTAAACTTGCACCATACACCTATACCATCAATTCTTCTTCTATGTTCCTGACCCCCACTGACATGATTCCAGGGTACCTGGAATTTACCATCAGTGCCACAGAGTGGGGATGGTATCCATGTTTCTGCGTCTGGCCTCTCCTGAGCTACTGCGGCTGGTCGATTGTGGCCTGTGGATACAGTGTTCCAGGGCGGAATCATTACGATACTGCTGCCCTCATGCTGGCAGGTTAATAACCATGCTCATAGTCACTGGCTGATTATTGATTTCACTGGCTTTGGGAAGGTAATCTTGAGACAGTTTCTTCTTGTCATTTCCCAGACATTTCCTGTTGTCTTCTGGTTCATAAAACCTCCGTTATTCATTTATGGAAAGAATCATTACAACAGGCTGTTTTGCTGCTTTACTCTTTTGTAGCTTGAACAACTGTGTGTTCTTGTGTGTATGATTCAAATGCTTGATAAACCGCAGCCTCTGGTCTTTATAAGCCTGTTACACTCCAGCCTCATATTGCGTCTTGTTGTGTCGACCAGATAATATCTGCTAAATGTTGAAAGGAAAGTTCTGAAACCCGTTTGTCTGTTCTCTTCATTTCTTTCCCGCACGGAGAAAATGATGTTGTTCCCTATTATCTGTGATAGAATTTATGGCCGCCCCAGTTGATGTATATGAATCACTCTGTTTGAAATTCAATGTCCTGAGAAGTGTATTTGTCAATTTGAAGTGAGCTCATGATTCATCTGAGCTGATCTATTCATCGTGTTGAGATCCTCGCTCTGTGGAAGGGGTAACCATTATTCTACAGAACTGCTCTGGTGATTAAACTCAAAAATCAAGTCATGGCGCATAATGAAACAAAACCTGAGCAGATAATACTTATCCAGTGGCTGTGGAATATTTATTTTCAGGTCTATATAGCTTTGATAAAGAGAGATTGTCCCTAACGTTGCCATGTGTAAGCACGAGACAGCGATGATGCAAACTTGACTTGAAAATGGTTTCTGTGCTCACGTTAACTTAACAACATAGAGGCCATTCAGAATTATTGGTCCAATAATGATCCAATGACAGGTGGACAGGTCTAAGATCAGGTTTGAAAACACCCAAGATGCATCGAGAACATATTTGCGTCTGTCTCAAATGAGCCAACAGTCGTTTTACACTTCAGTGTTTCTCACACTGTACATTGATTTATCTGTGGCCACCGACACAAAATGAATACTGACCACAATTGATTGATTTTCACTTTTTAAACCCCCTCCTGGCCATGTGCCACACACACACACACACACACACACACACACACACACACACACACACACACACACACACACACACTGTAAGTCTATAAGCAGGGGTCATCAGTGTTCCTATTACAGGGGATTTACAGAGGACCGAGCTCCCCCAAAAGAGACCTGACCTCCTCCATTTTAAGCTTGGACGATCTGAAAAACTACAAAGCAATGGGGAATTATCTGACTATATTTTTTTAGAAACTTTTTGCCTTTATTTGATATAAGAGAGAATTGATTTGTAGAAACACGTTTATGTCGCCAGTCTGTCTATCAGCATGCAGAGTGACGACTTGACTGCTTTTCCTGATCACACACCTTTCTTATTTATCTCAGCCACAAGATATCTGAAACTGTGATGTGTTTTGTGTAGTGACAAATAAGTAATGAAACATGAAAGAGGACATTTCTGTGGTGGTTTTTTATTTCTCCTTATTTGTGCAAGTGCAATTCAGTCGTATTTTAAACCGTGGCACTCTAGGTATTTCAAAATGAGCCGACTCTGGTGTAATAAGGTAGAGATGGAAAAATTTGATGACAGATTGATAATAAAACATTATTTGGGCCATTTGCCAATTTCACCAATTATTCATGATTCTTTTGCAGTCGACACAGTCTAATCTGGGAGCACACAAGTCACTATAAGTGACTATTATCGTCATTTTTGTAAAACTAAATCAAATAAAAATGGAAAACAGTGTGAAATGTGTTGCTTGAAGTGATGAGCCCACAGAGAATCATCAGCTGAATGTGCTGCTCCCCTCGGGGGGGCTTTGTAGTGACTTTCATCTCATTATATCTCCAGACCACAACTTGACTGTGTTGGGTAACTCTCACTGATTTTTATAGAGTCGTTTTCAGATCCACCAGCGAGCTGCTAGTGAATGTTGGACTTACGGCCACAATAACACCACGTCAATGGAATAATAAAGTTAAATAGCAGCTTCTGGGTTTGTAATAAGCTCCCCATGCTACTAAAAGTTGATGAAGCACTAATGTTCTATTCACAACTTGTCTCCGCCGACCAACTGGCCAAAAACAAGTTATTACAGTTTAAAATTTAAAAACTAAATCACAGATGATATTACTTCAGTCAAGATGACTGCTTGTGATAGTTTACAGCTACATTTGATGAATTTATGAAATTCTTTACACTGGTACTGACGGCTGCACTGTTGGAGATTCTCTCTGATGCGATAAAGCCTTTTAAAATTAAGCTTCTTGTTTGCAATTACAGCTCCAGCACCAGGGACATAGCTGGGAGTTGACATAGTCTGGGGCTAATCCGTAGACTTTATATAAAGATGCAAGCCATGACAGCTCCCAAAGGTGAAGCCAAATCATCTGGATCGCTCCCTGGTGGCTGGCTGCAGAACAAACTCCGTCCCGTCCATTTTTGTAGATGGATCAAACTAAATAATCAAAGTACATGTCAAATACATTTTCCACAAAGGTGGTTTCTGTCATTTTCTGTAATTGTCATCACACTGATGTTCAAATGGTTAATTTTTCAGGTAATTTTTTTGCTTTTTGACCTGATAAAAAGAAGTTGAAAGGCCAGAATGATGAGTGATTTGTCGGGTCGGTGTAAGGGCTAAAAAGCAGTGCCCATATCCTGGATATTTCCTGCTTCATTCTTGTTCGGTGGGAGAAAAGTAGAGACATGTCTGACATGGTGAGGTCAGGGTATTTTTTTTCCAATGAGCCTGGAGTGCTCCTGTGGGTTGAATGGAAATGTGTAGCCTTGAAAAAACCATGAATCTCTTAATTTAGCTTTGTCCTTTCACTGTAAATAGCATGAAAGCTTTTCCGAAGGTTTTAAGGATAATAACATTGTGCAATCATTCATTTGTTCTGCAGTGAATTTTCAACTTCTTATTGGAATCTTGATCTAAAAACTGCATTTATCCTCCCAGTCAAATCTCTCTGAACGAGAGATGAAAAAGTAAGTTGCATTCACAACACCACTGAAGTATAGCGGCTCTGTGGCCCACTCCCCTTGCAGCTGAGGAGGAGAATGCTGTTGTTCCTGTTGTCTGGATGTGAGAGGATGCAGCCTCCTACCTGACTTTTTTTTATGTGTTTATATCTCTACATTTATGGGAACAGTACAGCGTGTGGGTAGTAAAAGGACACTGACACAGAAACACAGTGAAACATCACAACCTCTAGACTTGCTGAACTGCACGTCTGCTTTCACAGACGTGCCAGTCAATAAGCGGAAGCAAACTCAGGGTCAGACTTAGAGGCGTCAGAATCGAAAAAATGTTTTTAGTTTTAGTTGATGGAAGTGTGAGGAATATTAACATCTACCAGCTGCTGGAATTCATATATGAAAACAAATGGGGGTTTCATTTAAAGATGTTAATAATTTTTAAAACAGACAGGAGTCAAAGAACAAATTCTGGCCTTGCTTTTCATATATAAAACTCACAAATTTTAGGCTGTGTCTGAGTTTTTTCTCTTCTTCCCTTATTCCCTCTAACATTTTCTCCTGTCTTTATTCAAGAGCGTGGTCTTTCAGTTCGAGATTGATTTTCCGCTCAGATTTTCGAATGCTCTCACTCAAAACCCTGCGCTCAAACATCTGCCCGATTTTGTGTGTGCTCCAGCTTCCACTCTTCTCATCGTGCTCTCGCTGCCTCTGTAGACGTCTGCTCTCTGAGTTCTCTTCTGTTCTCGGTTTTTTCTTCTGATACTGTAAAGACCGTGCGCTTAAATAAAGATCCTACATAAAATAGTCTTAAGTGTAAGGGAGCAGTAACTTGTGATTTCAGACACTACAGTTAAATCACATGTAAGTCTGTAACTCCCATAAAACCTCTTTAATATGTGATGCATTGTGTCTGAAAGTACATAGTACAATGGGCACTATATGTTCTGCCTTTTTTACACAGTCGAGTTGTAACTCAAGCGGAAGGACACAGCTGTAAGTGGGAACCTTAATGTTAAATGTCAGAATGCACCAGCAGATATCACAGTACGTAGTTTAGCTCAATACAACTCCCTCGCTGAAGTGCTGCAGCTGCCAGCCCGGGTACTCCCACTACTCTCTTCTACAGTCCGATAGAGTTTGCCTTTGATAATGGCCATTGATAATAATAATCAGCCATCGTTGTGCTAAGTGTTGTAATGAGAGAGAGGCGGAGAGAGGGAGAAAGAAAAAGACAAATGTTCTCTTCACTTATCGAGAGAATATAGTTCTAGCTGACTCTGGGTTTCTGCTTCAACTCCAGTGGCAGCACTGAATGCACACTGTCCATGAAAGAAGGCTGCAAACGATCACTGATTTAAAAAAAGGTGGAAAAAATAAATTGACTATCGAATAGTTGTCATTGTTATATTTCTGTAGATTGATTTAATCACCTACTGATTAAAGACCTTGCCTTATTGTGAACTTGTGATTCACTCCAACTTTAGCCTTTTATCTTTTTGCTTTACTCATGTTTGACTGGCTGGTTTCTTTGTCTCTACTTTTCCCGACGCAGAGGGTTCGTTTTCTCCTCTCATTGTCAGCAAAGTGAATGTTCAGTTCACTGAGTGAGACGGATGCATCTCATCCTATTATCGACATGTTTAGATCATGTGGACAGCGAACTTCTCATAAACTACATGGGCTTTGCTGTGTAATGCTGTACCCCTGTTCATTATCGCTGGGGCTCAATAAGGTTAATATTAGAAAAATAATACATTTATTTTAATGTTAGTGAAGGTGCCTTTTATTGTCTGCAGGGAGGGGCCCTGTACCTGTTGATTGCAGGGCAAATATCCAAAGAACGACGATTCAGTGACGTGTTTACCTGTTTACCAGTCTTTCTACATCAAAACTGAATGGTTGTTCAGTTGTCTGTTTGCATTAGGGTGAGACTCGTATAACAGTTGTTATTTGGCTATGTAGACCTGTATGGATCCCCAAATTGATCCTTGTTTTTTCTCACCTTAACCTTGTGTATTTACAATCTAAAGAAAAGTTGTACAGGAAGGTGCAAATTGTCACAATATACCATTTAAGAAGCATCATATTCTGGGTGTTCTGAACACCATGAAATGCCTGAAGGTTGCCTGATGTTTGGGTTTGTTAGTATAAAGATCATCATGGTCTGCATGCATTTGTAAATGAATGAGTCAAGCACAGGTCAGGACTTTCATCCAGTGCGACTTCTATGTGAAATCAGAATTTGAAATTGACATATTTTTAGATTATTTCAGTTGCAGTTTAGTTAGGTTCAGGAAACATAAGTAGCTGAGGCAAACATTGTTGGTTGGGTTAGAATAGACCCTTTCCTGATGTTAACCAGAACCAGGCTCACTGAAATGGTCCCTGCAGAGCCTGAAATGTGGGGGTTAAGAGCCACATTATTTATCCACTTTTGGTGCACATAGCTACTTCCATAGTTTAACAACATGTCACAATTTACTTTTATTGTAATCCTGTTTTTTCTCAGTGGTGTAATGACACGACACTGTGTGCAACTGACTGCATTTATTTCGCTGCTCTTCACAACCTCTGTGTGAGCATTTCCTATCTGCGTTGACCTGCCTCACATGTAATGTTCCAGTCTGTGGAAGCGGCCCTACATCCTATTAATCTCCCTGCTGCTTTGTGTCCTCCAGGGCTGAGGAGAGGAAGGACAGTGACGGCGCAGTGGCTTTCTCAAGGGCGAATCAAGAGGGAGGCTGAGACCCTGCCACAGGTCAGATATCTCATCAACCTTTTTCTGACCTCACACTGAACCCACCGCACCAGAGGCAGCTAAACTACACCCGCCTTGCCTTTGGCCACGCACTTAACTGTTATGGTTAAACCGAAATGTGTCTGGTAACAAGAGTAAAAGTCTGTTTATCGACACAACAGCCTGTAGTGCTTATTACACACAAAATTTAAGTGTTGTACAAACCCAGCCACCCACACTCATTTTTCCTTTTGCCAAAGCCTCATCGGTCTTTGGATGTAGGATGTGAAGGTCATAAAAGTGTTAAGCTCGATTGTCAATTGTTCGAGAAATATACGGTGCGATGAAACGATTTTTAAATTTCACCATCTCTCTGTAATTGAATGGCTTTGGTAGCTTAAATATTCAAATGTTGCAGACGACCTTTGTTGCAAGATGCTTGTTTTCCAACCCTCTGTCACAGTCATCTGTTCATGTCGTTTTCTACTCATATCCTAAGGGGACACTTGACACTGTGGTGAGATTATTGATATGGATGCTTTTTACTGCCCTTGTTTTCAGCCACTCTATCCTCCACAGCCCCCTCATTGGTCCACATGCAGTTCTGAGTTTTGCACGCACGCACGCACGCACACACACACACACACACACACACACACAGACCTTCTGAGTAGAGAAGGGGTTCTTGACCAGTGTTGCTAATTCACCAGCAGACAGGCAGCTTTAATGTAGATTAAAGACTAAAAACAGGCCATTTATAATAGAATTGGATTCCCGGTAAAGAGAGCCACTTCGGAGCCCTGTCATTATGGTTTGCATTTTGCATCACAAATTGCAGTGAGGGTTATGTGTGCGTGAGATTTTGAAAATTCGGACCACCCCCTTTTCACCTTACCATTACCTTGACTGACTGTGACGACACTGTCTCACTCCTCCCACATGCAATCTAGGATACAGTCGCTACTCAGAAGAAGAGATGTAATCAGGTCAGGACCCTTAACTGTACAGATTTTTGCGCCCAACAGGTGGTTAGGTTTGTATATTTATATTTCTGGGGGCACGAAGTTTTAGATGTTTTTTTTTGTCCCCATGCAACTTCCTGATATCGTCCCCATGTTCATTATGTTTAGGGAAAGTTCTTTGGTCTTACACCATGCTGCCCCTAGATCCACTTCTTCTCTCTAAGCTGTTTCATTATCGTTGCTGATGAGGCGCCCCTCGCTGTGGAGAACAGATGTTACCGCGTCCTCAGTGGAGTAGAAGTCAAACTGGATGGGGTCCAGGGTGATATGTTACCAACGAAAAGTCTTCTAAATGTCTTCCTCTAAATGAAATCATATTAAGATCAGTAAGTAAGTAAACAATCCCCTTTGCCTCTCTGTATAGCACCACCTTCCCTTTTCTAATTTCGAAACATCTCTGAAGCACCTGTAAAAGATGAGTAACTTAGGTTGAAGAGCTCCTGCCCAAGGCTATAGGGACTTGCAACTTGTTATGGCAGTGATATCTGTTATTGTTGACAAGGGGTTGGCTGGCCTTGTCCAGCTAAGCATGGAAACATGGCTCAGTGCCTTGCTGTACAGATGTCCCTGTTTGGCCTAATGGTTGCCTTGGCAAGGGAGGAGGAGTGGGGGTAGGTTTGGAATGGCGCGAGAAGAAAAGAGTAATTGTAGTCGAAGCTTGAGGCCTGACACCTCGAGAGCAGACATCAGTCTTATCTAGGGCCTCTGTTTATAAAGAAATAAAATTAAACATTTTAATTATTTTTCATCCTGGCTTTTATTCTGATTGAAGTTCAAGGTAAAAGTTTGACTGCTAAAACAGTTAGTTAGTAAATCAAGGTGAGAGAGATGGTCTAAGTCAAGTTGCACTTTTATGTAGCAATGACACGAAGAACTTAGTACTTTGGCTTTTTTGAAGCTAACGTACTTACATGTTTCTTGCTGTTTTTAGTTTCTACCCTCATGGTTGAATGCCCTTATTGGAAGTCTAAATGATATGTAATAAAAAATGCAAACTGAAAAACCAATACAAATATATACAAAAAACAGGAGCCATACCTGTAGAAGACACCATCACAGATATCAACGTGGAAAGACAACAAGATTTGAGAGCTCTTGGTGATGAGGGCCAAAACTAGTGTTGTTGTGCTGTAAACATAAACGTGCGATCTCCACAGAAGAATCTCTAAGTTCTGTCCTGTCTCATGCTTGCTGCACCACCTGAAGCTCCGAAGATTTTCCTGCTGTTGTGAACGCGTCTCACCCAAGAAGCTCCTGCTGCATTCTTTATATGTGAAATGACACCATTCTGGCCATTATCCTGTCTGAAAGCTGATAAATCATTTTCATTATTGTCAAGCTGACACAGGAAAGACAGTGAAATGACTGGATCTCTGGGTTGAAGCCCAAAGCTTAAAGTATAGCAGCACATCAAGCCTTTGTCGGCTCATTCTCATTTTCCTGTTGATGATTCGCTGCAAGGCTCAGGCCAGCTCCCCCTGATGGGTACCATGTAATTGACGGTAATCACTGGAGGCATCTTACTGCCTCTTGTGCATCTTAATGCTTACAATAATGGGGAAGGATACCCTGCAGAGAAACATTACCTCACAGAATGATTTAGACCCATATATTCATCTGCATCGAGTCCTCACGCTAACCAGCAGGCTGAGGAGTGGATATTGATGCTTGACTGGCCAGTGCATGCATTAGTAGAAATGAAGAGGGTTAGTGTCGGTACAGGAGAGATCAATGGGATTAGAAAACAATAAGAAAGCAAGGTTGATGATTAATGGTGAACATTTTGTGTTCTCCTTTCTATGATGAGATAGTAATTGATAACCTCTTCTGTTTGCATCGTCTCTTGGGTTAGAAAAGAATTGAAAGCTTTTTTGAACACGTCTTGTTCACCATGGATGTTTTGCCAGCTACTTGCAGTTGTGTATTTACATATATATACATTTTTAAAAGACATGTGTCACCCAGATTGCTTTGTCCTCAGGGCAGCTTAAAGCGTGCTGTATGCTTGACACTATCTAATTTGTACAAAATGGTGTCCAATGGCGAGCTGAAAGGTGAGGTGAAAACCCTGCCAGCTCAGTGGCTGCATCAAACTGCCTCCCTTATCTCTCTCCAAGAGCTCTGGATGTTTTGTGTCCGTGTGTCACGTAGAAATAAGATAACTGCTCACTTCAGTCTCTCCTCAAGGAAATGTATGATATTGCCCTTGGACGTACTCAAAAGTTAGTGAAGTAGCTTAATGTGAAAAGTGTTCACCACACCTACGTTCACACCTCTGTGCACCTGGCCTGTGTGAAATGGACATGATTGTCAGTTTAATGATCTAATGAGCATGCTGAGCTCCTCAGGTCACGGTCTGATGAGGACTGGCATTGTGTGAAATTTGCAAATTTCTCATTTATTTCAATGAGGCTGTTATGTGAATCCAGCCTTGTTCTCATAAAAACACACTGAACCCAGAGGCCAGCAACGGGTGAAGTACTGAAACTCAACTTTTGCTGCAACACAATTAGAATGTATGCTGCAGTTCACTCAGGTGGCAAATGTAATATGCAAGTTCACATTCCTGGTTGTTCTCTCACAAGATCTTGGTTGGTAAATCCTGTCTCATAGTATTTTGAATGAAGTACAGTAATTTGGCATTGAGTAAGCCTTCAAATTTGTGGATCCGTTACTCAAATAATAGTTCCCAGATTGTATAACGTTGTCTCACCAGTACCTTAGACAACACAGCCCTAGCCCCTTGCATTTTTAAGATGGCATAATGGTTTTGGGTTGTCAATCCGTCCGTCCAATCCATCCATCTGTTTCTTATTGAAGGAGTCAGCTCATATTTGTCCACTTGGTTTCAAGGATGAAATAGATCCTAAGATGTGTGGAGCATCCACAATTTAGATTTGTTTGTAGCCCCTTGTAGCAACATCCAAAGCATTGTCTATTTTCATGGCTACAACTTTGTGTTCTATTCGACTCAGCTTTATTGGCCGAGCATGTGAACATACACAAGGAATCAGACTCTGTTTGTTGTTTCTCTCCATGAACGTTCACACAAATACACTCCACAAATCAAAGCTTAACCAAATTTAATCACTTGTGTGTATTATGTATGTATCCCTAGACTGCATGTTTCTCACACAAGATTGTTCACTGTGGAAACTTGTATTTAACATTTTACCTGATTATGTAGGAATTAGTGATTAACGTGATCAATAGGTGGGCATCTGTGGCTCATGAGATTATGTGGGATATCCACTCACTGGAAGGTTGATGGTTCAAATCGGCTCATCAAGACTGCATGTTGAAGTGTCCTTTGGCAAGACACTGAACCCTAAATTGCACTAAAGTGTGTTGGCAGTGTTTGAATGGGATGCATAAGTGAAATAAAATAGCTAGGATAAATATAGAAGCACTGCATTAATATGTGAGTGAATGGGTGATTGTGACTCACAATGTAAAGTGCTTTGAGTGGCCATTAAGACAAGTAAAGGTCTACATAAATGCAGAAGATGATCTATTTTCAAAACTTCTAGATGTGATGTATTTATGTATTAATAATGTATTCATAATAATAACAAAGTTTGTTTGCAACAGAGAGAGAAAACTAGTAGTGATATCCATTTTAGATCATTGTTTTTTAATTTGATTGCTGTAAAACATTCAGCAATAAGTTTTGACATGAATGCAAATTATCTTTGGGGTTTCTTTTCAATGCAAATTTCAACTCAGCCCATTGAAAAATAAACAATTGGTGAGGCCAAGAGTACATATAAAGAAATATATAACAAGAAATCACATAAAATAGCGACATTTAGCTCTGAGGTCCAAACCTCTGAAATTCAAAAAGTACAGCGATCGAATGTGCAAGGTCCCATGACTCTAATAGAAGTTTTTATATGAATTTTTCAAGGTGCATGGCATGAACGGGTAAAGGTTTTGCATTCTGGGTGGGTTGGAATAGAATCACCTGCATTGTATGGGTCATTGCTCAAGGGTACTTTGATACATATGGCCGCCAGGGGAATTAACACTGTCCCTCCAGTTGGGTTTATTGTCACTTACTGCATGTTTGGAAAGAAAATCACCAAATTGGTGAAGCATTCAACTTCTTTCATACCTTCCCTTTTAAATTTGTTCGCTCACAAAAGAAGCTGCAAAGTGTCAGAGGTTTCATTTATCACCATTTGTTGTATCCTTATACTATGTCTCCCGTCCTTTGATTATTTGTCAGGGGAGTTCAAAGACTCACTTTGGTCTCTGTCGTCCCCTGCCTCATTTTTTATCTCCCAGTCCTGTCAGCGCTCTGCAGCCTCTGTGGTGGCTGTGGATCTGGAGGTTGAAAGGGTTGTCCGCTAATCAGAAGGTTGGTGGTTTAAAGTTTCCTTGGGCCAAGACACTGCACCCCCAAATGTCCGGGAATCTGATGAGTGATAGACAAAGGACCAGATATAGAAAGCACTGTATGAATGTGTGTGTGAGTAGGTGAACTTGAACTGTGATGTTCCAGTGGTCATTACGTTTAGAGAAATGATACATAAATGAAATCCATTTACCATCTTCCTTCCATCCCCACATCTTTACTTTCTTCTCTGTCTCCATCGGGATTAGATTATCTCTCACCTCATGAGCCTGCAGGGGATGGCAATGACATTTACACTGGCAAGATTGGGGGGGGTGCACATATGGATTCAGGCCTGGTGCCGGCGCAGTGAGGAGAAGAAGTCTACAATATTCTTTGTGAATATCCAACAGTAAGACCAATTAAAAAGCTGCTCATTGAAACCCAGCAAATGAAAATGAAAAAAAAGAGCTCTTACTTTGCTTTAAATCAATTGAAGCTTAAGGCTTCCATTAGACAACTTGGTTTGTATTGATTAGTTCATGGTTGAAATATGTCACCAATCAGTTAGCATTGTTTTTTTCCCCCTGGCCAGTGTCCAGCCAGTCATACTGACAAAGTGAATGTGTTCCAAAGAGACAGGACTGCCCATCCATTTTGTTTGATTGTTTCAATAAACAGAACTTAAGAGTTCTTATTGATAGTTGTTATTGATTTTACTCACAGAGCTTTTTTTTCAGTTTGCTGGCCTTGAAGCATTTGTAAGGGAAGTTTCAAGGCATTTTGAGCTGTCAAATAAAGCTGGATACATTTTATGTCCTCAGAGGAAAGGTACATTTGTGTCAACGTTTTGGGAGTGTTTAAGTCAATATATGCATTTTTAATATTTGCTTCAACTGATATTACATGCCCTTTCACTGTTTATGTATTTATAAAATTATAGCATTTATTCAGGAATGTCCACTGACCTACATGCAACATTTACAGCACCTTCACATTCCTACAGGAAAAAGAAATGCATTTTTATTAAGACATCAGTTGTTGGTTCTGGGTTCGAACTCTGGTTGCACTTTCTCCTTGTGCTCCCTCTGTTCTTTAAATTGTCCGCAGGTGTTAATGTTAGCATGGATGGTTGTTTGCATCTATGTGTCACCCCTGTGATTCATCAAGACCTGTCAAGGGTCTACTTTGCCTGTCGCCTAAGGTCAGCTGGGATTGGCTCCGGCCTCCTCCTAGGCCTGAGCATTCCCTCTCCGAGCAGTGATATAATAATCACTGATTCAATTAGACTGTCAATTCTTACAACAGACCATTATTTGCATAGCCTTACTTCCGTTGATCAAACCCCAGTCGGACAGAGCATTTATATTTGACAATTCGACAACAATTTAGTGCCACATCATTTTGTGCATGGCACCTACGGCAGTCTAGGGTGAGTAAAGACTGCTTTTAATGGTAAATGCCTTTTATTTAGATAGCACTTATCGTCTTGATGAATCAATTTGCTATACAGTACACTTTTTCGCACATCTACCAGCATAGCCATCACAGGCTGTTTGGGGTTCAGCGTCTTACCCAAGGACACTTTGGCAAGTGAAATGGGGGAGACTATGATTGAACCGCCGACCTTCTCGCAATTGAACAACCATCTCACTTTTATTTTTGAAACTTCATACAGTAAAGTTTTTTGTTGTTTTCTTGAGACAGTAATGCAGTCACGGGTAGCTGGATTCAGATTTGAGAAACTTTCAGAATATAATATCTTGGCATCTAAACTTTGGGGAGCAAATCACTTCCCTGTGTAGAAATGAAGCCAGTTTCTCTGTGTCTAGCAGAAAGAGGATTATTGAATCAGTATTCCTGTCAGTTTTAGATTATGCTGATGCGATTTAAAAGCATGCAGCTCATATCCTCAAACCTCTGGTATCATTCTGCCTTCTGTTTTTATGAATGGTGATGTTAAAGGTACACATAATTGCACCATGTACATGAAGAATGGTTGATCCTCTCTACTTATTAGACTAGTCCAGTGTCCATTCTGAACATGTCTGTTTGGACTGAGCTGTGTGCTTGTTTTGTGTTAATGCTGGTTGCAGCTTTATGAAACTGCAAAAGTAAGCAAAGTGTTAGGATGATTTACTGAATTGGAACCTCCCCGATCTCAAATAATAATCGGCTTCGACTAAAAAAAAAAAACAATAGCAAGAGCGAGTTGAATGGAAAGCTTCACCAACCGGATTTTGCGTACTTGTACAGCTGCGACTAAAAACAACAATATATTCCCAACTCACCTGCAGCTCGCGCTGTGAAATGTATAATCCCGCCATGACTAAATCCATAGTTATTGTTTTTCCACTGCAAAACAGAACACATAACGTCGATCTTCCTCCATGTGGGGGTCTCTTCTGAAGTCACGTTTAATCACGTGAATCTTCCACACTCCAGCTGAGAAGGTGGCAGTAATGCGCCGAACAGTTGTTTGCCAACCGCCATAAAAAAACTGAAGAAGAAGATATCACAAGTTTCTGTGAGAATTCAAGTGTCTTGATTCACCACTGGGAATTTGTTTCCTACAAATCATCCAGTGTGTGTTCTGAAGATTTTAAGGATACAAATTGGTTAAATCTGTCATTATGACTGTTCCCACGTTTTTTTAAATGAGTGAAGAATTTAAAATCCTCTAGCGTGTAGCAGCCCTAAGTGAAATATTCCCCTACTGCTCGTTGTGGGATCCATGTGTTGAGATCCCTCCTGTGCCACCACACTGCAAGCTGCTTTTGTGTTTGTCTGAACATGGCCTGTATCTGCTGTGGAGTAACTAATACAATAGGAATACCATTAATAGGAACAGTCCATGTGTCTCTACAATGTGATTTTGTCAATATGATGCTAGTTAATTAAAGGTACAGTGTGTAGAATTTTGTGATATCTAATGTTAAGATTGCATGTTGCAGCTGAACACTCCTAACCTCACCCTCTCCTTCCAAACATGAACCTGTGGTAGCTTCAGTTGTCATGAAAACTCAAAAGGTGTTTAGTTTGTCCAGTCTGGACTAATGTAAAAAACATGGCGGCCTCTGTAGAGAGGGTCCCCTCGATGTAAATATAAAGTATTTAAATATAAAGGGCCTTTTCTGGGGTGAAGAAAACTACAATTCATACAATTTAGATGAAATGAACTAGTGAAAACATCATGAGGATTATTCTACATTAAATTTCTGCCAATAGATCCCTTTCACCTCAATCTTACACACTGGACCTTTAAGGCATTTTTTATGGAAGAAGATTCATGGGCCTTTGGATCAAACTGGAGTAACAGTCAGTTCTGCCTCAGGAAATGACTCAAACATAACGTGTGCTGGAAACAGATGAGAGACTTAGAGTTCATGGGAGGTTTTCCTACAGCATCACAAACAGACTAAAGATAAACTTCTGTCAAAACCTTAAAAACATCAAATACAAATGGTATGCATTTTGGAATCAATGGCTCTGATCATTAAAACCACTACTTTTCAAATAGTATCATGAATCAAGCTTTTAAAAATATTAAACAGTGGTCTGTTTTAAAGTCTGAAAATATCTTTGCACTGATTCATCTGATTCTTTCATCAAACTCAACTTGACAAGTTGGTGACAAAGAAAACTTTGTGAGCCGAATCAAAATGTGAGAAACAGTTTTATCTTCCTTAAATACAAACACGCTCCAGTAAAAACAAAAGCAGGCTAACATCAATATAACGGAACCAAATGACATTTGCTTTTTGTGAATGTATCGCATTTTTCTTAGCCGTAGCTGACAGGAAGGTGCCATATTACAGTCTATGTTGTTGACGTTGACTTCGTCTCTGTCCTACTTTGTGTATGAATATGTGTGTGTGCGCGCACGTGTGTGTGTGTGTGTTTGTTGAGCAAAGTCAGCAGTTTGGATTCCTGCAAAGCCCTTCTTCCACTGCACAGTGTAGGATTCAGCGTGGAAAGAAAAGTTTGCATTAATTCTTAGTGTCGACATTTTTAAGTATAGGCAAAGAATATGATTTTCTCTAGAATGTGATATTTGGTGGTGATGCCTCTGCAACAGCTTTGTGACTACAGCCTGGCCAGAAATGGTCATGTCATGGTCATGAGTCAGATCTGCATCCTCAGCCTCACCTCAATTAAAGTTTTTGAGAAAGTTTTAATTAAAAGAAAGAGTTCCTTGAAGGAAATTCTTCTAAAAGTTAAAGTTAAGGATTAAACTAAACTTCCTAGAAAATGATTTGTTAATCACTGACCCATAAAATAAAGCATTACCAATTTGTTTACGTAAGTGAATGTCTAAATGGGATTTCAAATCCCTGCCCACTCTGCTGAGAATATAATTCTGGTGGAGAAACACTGAATCCCAGTGCAAAAATACTTATTACAATAATATTCAAGTTTCAAGTTCATCTGTCCAAGAATGGTCAAGAATATAAACTTCCCCATCACTGGTAATGTTGGGGAAGTCCCAGAACAAATACTGACTTGATGTCCTCATTGTAGCTCTGTCCCCCCCATGGGAGATTTAAAGTGTTCAGATAAAACAGGAAATAAGACTTTCCCGTTATTCACATTATGTTATCTGCTGTTTATTATCCAGTGGATGTGTTTCCCACCGCTGTCTCAACATGCACTGACAGCGTGAGACAGTGCACACTACCAGTTCGCCAAAGTCAGCCGAAATGTATCTTTGTCTTATATTTTTCCTCAGCAACATCTCCCTTTTATTTTTTTTGTCTTAAAACATTAATGGGTCACTACTCACAAATTATGTTGTCTGCCATCACCCCAATATGATTGAGAATTTTATTTGTGGCGCTTAGCGTTAAGAAATAATAAATTCCAGTGTTAAATAGTCGTAGCTCCACTAGTTCCTAAACTAAACCTGCTGACGGTATATGTTTTCTTATTCAAAGTAATGACTACTTCTTGTGCAACTCAATTGAATTGGCCCTTTAAGAAAGTGGTTATATAACTCAGGGTTACTGCAAATACTTTGCACACATTGAAATATTTTCACTTCCTCCAGACTTGTCATCTCTGCAGTGACATTTTATGAAAATGCCAAACATCTTCCATTTCCAGTTCCAGTTTTATGTAAGTGTAAAATTTGTCTTTTGACATTTTTTCTAACCAAAAATAAAAACTTCACTTTCAGCTTTATAGGACAACATGATAGACATTTTTTATTTTTTGCCAAAAAAGCTTTAAAAAAAAAAAAGACAGTAACAACTTAAGTATGATAAATAAAACAGAAAAAATGTTTATTCCATACTTACCTGTGCATATGCCACTTTTCAATTTTATTTCGTGCTGTTCTTTCTCTCAATAAAAAACCTTGTTGTCTTATCCACTTTTTCTTGGTTTACCTACTCCCAGTAAAGGGAACTCTCATGCATACTGATATTTCAGACAACTGTGGGTTCCAGCTGTGTGTTGAGTGAAGGCCCTTTCCTGTGTCAACATGACAGTGACCCTTTGCATAAATCCAGCACGAGATGTGCCTGCCATGCAGCATGTGTGTTCACTGGTTTTTTTTTACACTAAACCCTGTTATTGTCCCAACCTTTACATTCTAAAAAGCAAGGATAATTGGAAATGTCATTTCTGCATGCAGATCCAAGCTGTCAGTCTTAATTTGAGACATTGCTGCACAATAACGTAAGCTTTGTGGGGGTGGAAGAGCTCTGGAAAATATTCAGGGGGAGGAATTACATTTCCAGACAAAAAAGCGAGAGGGAGAGAGAGAAAGTCTGCAGCACTTCAGAGCACCAGATTGTGGTATACCAATCTAAATTCATTTACTGCTCGTGAGTTGACTGTTATTGTATCTTGAAGCTATTGAGCAACCTTGGACAACAAGGGAAGAGGATGACTTTTTAACGGCAGCTTCCAACTCTTCACTGCACAATTTGAAAGAAAGAATTCCTGCTTTTGGTTGAATAACACAGCAGACAATTGATTACTGTGTATTTATTCATGCTATATGAAAGTAGCCAATATTGCTTGAGGAAATGTCAGGATTATATTACCATCTTATGAATATGTGTGCAGCTCTGCAATGAAAAGTAAATTAGAGTTGCGAGTTTATTAAATATTAATTGCCTTGAAATATCCTATTTAAAATGCATCTCAAAGTGTTTTTCTATAATATTGAGCTACACATCTTGAATTATCGTGCAGTCATAGCCATAGCAAAGAACTGGGGGAGCAAATATGAGGAACTGTAGACATTGATTCATGCTTGGGGCTGTGGAACACAAATTCATCTGACTCTGCATTTTTTTTATAAAGCTTGTAATTTAGTTCAATCCTCCAGTTTCAGTGGTTACACAAAAAGCAGTCCAAGTAGAATGATACTTTGAAGTTTCGGCATCCCATTCCGCACAACCACTGTAATGAGCCGAGGTCAAAAAGACAAATCTCCACTAACCACCCTTAAAAGTCTTTTTTTCCTGTTTTACGAATTAATTTAGTTTCCTTCCAACTTGTAGTGTTTTCATTTTGGTTGTTTTGTTTTCTATATTTCAATTTTATATTATATAAAATGTTAAGTTTTTGGGAAAGAGCCATGGAGATCTTTCTTTTGTCAGATCACGCCAGTGACCCAGTGAGTAGCAGTTCCACTGGAAATGTCCAAAGGCTATGCAGACAATATTAACTCTACCAATTGAAATTAGCTGCAATTCACTAAAGGGCGGTTGTGAGGTCGTCGCCAGCGTTCGATCATCACATCGCCCGGTCAGTAGTGTAGTGTGAACTCAGAGCGACTGTAATACTCTGGATCACAAGGCAGCGAGTCATGTGCTGTGAGCTGGACAGCGATTCAATTCATAATTTGAATAATTATTTACACCCTTTTCAAGACAAACATAAAGAAAATAGGCCCATTTCTTCCTACCCCTTAATTGTTACAATTTCAGCTACAGTCCTCTAGGCCTCCATTTAGTCAGGATGACCTCTGGAGCGCCCCCTAGACAACTCGATGTTGTGAGAGTGGATGTTCTCCCTATATTAGAAATTCTCTGTTTTGACAAATCAAAATGTCTGCCATCAGAGAGATGAGATCTATTTTTATGAGAGGCGCGCACAAAGCAAAGTGTGCCACTCACCGAAACAAACTCAAACAGGAGATCAAAGAGAGAAGACATCACAGTGCTGCCTGTGCTGTTTGATTGACAGCTGATCAAAACACAAACCCAGCACGGTTTTAACAAGAGAGGTTTAAAAAACAGGTTTCCACAGATACCACAAATTATCACTTTAACTATGTGCTATTGCTTTTTCATTATAATATGTGTTTGCGTTACTTTTCCTCGATCTGCAGTTGTCTGTTGGTTATTTGTATGGCATGAATGCACTACATTAACTGATTTATAATGAAATTGACCCCTCGTGTTTCCTTTTGCCAACTGCTGGTCACAGCTGTGCTCTGTTTGTTTTCCTGCCTGATTGACAATGAGAAGTTAAGCAATGCTGTGACTGCTCATCCCTCATGTACATCTGGTTCCTTCCCCATGTGACTATTGTTGAGAAATATATTGGCAAACCATCTCCACTAAACCTCCATCTGGACTGAAACACATGACACCAGTGGCTAGATGCACACACAATTCTGCGATAATAAAACTGACAGGTTTGTGTTTAGCTCCAGTCACAAAGGTCTGCCAGTGTACCTTACAGGCGGCAAATTTTATTACACTCTGCACTTGTGTTTTGTCCTTAGGGCGGTGCTAGAAGAAAGTCAGTGGGGTAATAAGATACAAAGGGATTATATGGTTCGTCTCTTGCAAGGTTTTTCTGAGCGTGATCCTAGAAGAGGGAATCTGTGAAAATCATTAGGATGGTGAATATACGTATCAGACTTCATAGAAATATACTGCTGCATTCTGTCTCCTTGATATTATACTTCCATAGGACTAAAGTGCAACAAGTTGTTTAGGAATTGTACATGCTGGATGGATTAATGTTCAGTGCTTCAGTTAAAGTTAGGGAAAGATGATGGTTTAGGCTTAATGTAATAACCACATTGTGTCTTGCATAACGTTTGCCAGACAGCCGCAGCATCATCCAGACAAACACTTCGTACCATCAACTGTGCCCCCCCTCTAATCTGATCTTGTAATGTGTTCAAACTAGTATTACACAGTATACCAAAAGTAGAAAGGTATCGCGATACCCAGCCGTGAAAAATGTTCCGATACCTAATTTTGTTAGTTTCGGTACTTTGTTAATGACATCTTGTGCACACAGGCTGCAGAACAGCTGCTCCGCCAGCGGCTGCTCTACCAACGGCTGCTCTACCAGCGGCTGCTCTGCCAACGGCTGCGTGTCGCGGTTGTCAGTTGTTCGTTCTGACTGTGGGCCATCAGCCTCAGCTCTGCAGCAGAGCTGCTACTGTAAGCTGCTGTTTTAACACAGAGTTTATACGGAAAATGACCATAAATGTGTGAGTGAGTTTGTTAAAGAGAGAGACAGAGAGAGACAGAGAGAGAGAGAGAGAGAGAGACACTACTGCCCATCACCTGAAGTTCTTTACGTTAACTTTGAATATAACTACAGCCTTTGTGAGGTTTCTGCTATGTATCAGATATATAGATATATAGATATATATATATATCAGCTGTGCATCTTTTGCTCCTGCAAATATTTCACGATGAAATTATAAAAAAAAACAACAACAAAGATGCTAGAGTGCATTTATTTTGAAAAGGGTGTCCTACAGGAAATGATAGGGTGTGAGAAGAGCACCTCTGAACAGCAGCTGTTATTTAAGTTTGATCTTGATCTTTACAATAATCCTAATTATATAAAGTCTTAATGCATGAATACAAACAAGCGAGAAAACACTTAACAAATAAACTGCAATTTAATTGAGCATGGAAATAATGAACATTAATGACATTGTAAGTCTGGCATTTCATGGTGAAGAAGCTCAAACCTGGGATTACCCTGCACACTACCGTGGCCTCACAAACTAATTAAACCCTGTGCTATGACACATTTATCACCATCATTTTTCTTGCCCATTTTGTTTACTACAGAAGTCTGGCGCCACTGGCCCCAATAGAGCGACTCTTTTTTTTTTAAACAAAAAGGAAATGGAAGTTCACGCCTTGGTATCGGCATCAAAACACCAGTTCGAACAACACATTCCACATTCTAGTTTGTTTAGAGCATACTGATTCCCAATGTTCAATCTGTGAATCAGACTTTGACCTTTAAGAAATGTTTTCTTTCCAACAGTGACATTGGAGGAAAGATGAGGAATTATCTTCTTGAGACCACAGATACCTGGTGCTTCGTGATAACTGAGTCAGACATTTGTATGATTTATGGTTATTTTCCTGTAAGTTTTATCAAAAGTAGCTTGATAAGGCTGCATCTATCCTGAATCAATACCCATTTGCGGAAAATTAAGTACAGGCCATCGTGGACTGGTATAAGAGTCATCCATCTGCACAGATCTCATCAGTAAATCTGACAGCACATATGTTTCAATATTTTTATATTCATTTTTACTGTCATCCAGTTTGAACATTTATCACCAGTTGTGTATTGGATAAACTAACAATGACATCTTGTAGTCCTCTCCAACTGTGTATAAGAAGCCCTGTGGCCTTGTCATGAGTTTAGGGACAACACAGCTGCTTTCTTGCTGGAGTCCAATTGTGTTGTGTGAAAAAAAAGTCCTCCTCCAGTGTTTTTGTAAACACTGACATCATATCGTCTTAATCCCTTCTGCTTGTTCGTCTTGCTCGAGGTTGAGCCGGTGGGTCTGATTCTCAGAAGAGATGCTGTAAAAGAGATCAGTGATTCCACAGGGCAGCTGAGGGGGGGGACTCAGATGACCTGGTGAATAGCTTCATTCAGCTCTAATGGAGTTCTCTCTTATAATTAGACAACATAAAAGATGGACTGCTGTTAGCATACTGTAGGTTTCACTCTCCACGTAAGTCTAGATGGTAACATGTGATAATGATAAGACTGCAAAATATGCACATAACATGGATGGTATTATTGTCCAACATAAGGCAGACTATGGCTCAGCAGCATTATCAAAGCTCCTGGATGAGGTGACATGATCAACTCACTGCTCTGCAAAGTGCTATAATGGAGTCCTGCTCTGAATACAGTGAAAACCTTTGGCATTAATGTATTACTTAATTTGTAATGCATTCTCAAAGCTGTCACACTGGGCAGATATCTGTAATTACTACTTTTTCTCTTTGAAACTTAAAGATTCATTATGTAGAATTTAGTGAAATCTAGTGGTGAAGTTGCATGTTGCAGCTGAATACCCCTCACCTCACCCTCCCCTTCCAAACATGAGAGAGAACATGTGGTAGCCTTCAGTTGAAACTCAAAAACTGTAAAAAAAAAACATGGCAGCCTCTGCAGAGAGAACCTGCTCCTGATGTAAATCTAAACTATCGGCCCATTCTTGGTTAAATAAAACAACAATTTTTACAACTTAGATAATTACATGATGGTGAAAACATCACTAGTATTATTTTATATTCAATTTCTGCCAATAGATCCCTTTCATCTAAATCTTACACACTGGACCTTTATGTGTCATCTGTTTTTATTTGTTTCTGATATGGTGTTAAGGTTGTGACCCATCTTGTCAGCATTAGTATTAGCTGATTTAAAAGAAAATGATTCAGCACCTGTTTGAAAATCAGATGATAATGAATCTCATAGCCAGACATCTGATGGCTCTAATTTCTCAAATGTAAGAATTTGTCACTTTTCTTTAGGTTTTTTGAAATTATTATTTTTTCCCTCTGATGAAAAACAAATGCACAGAATGCAGTTTTCGGATAATGTGTTTAAAAGAGCTTTTAAAGAAGATAAAGAGAAAACTCGTAGAACTGAAGATCTCAGGTGACACTCAAGATTACATGAAGTTAGCAGGTCAGAAGAAGAGCCAAATTTATATGTGCCCTGATGGTGACTATGGAGGACCCCAAGGATCAATCCCGGGTCCTGTGCAAAAATTGATCAGATATTAAGTGAAATAAATGAACTAATTGTTTACCATATAATTGTCCCTGTGTTTTAGGGAGCTTTATGATGGTAGCAATACTTTGATCAGGCATGGCAGTGCAACTATGCAACACTCATTAGATGTGAACATTAGTAACAAATCGAATCCATTACATCCTGTCATATTTCATTAGACCTAATGAGCAGTTTTGTCCATTTAATTGTTCTTGAAGATTTCTCCACCTGCTGATCACCGATTCACGTGCACAGTTGCTATAATCACCATCCGTCCACAGTAATATCAGTGTAGTTACATCATGGTCTATTTTGGTGCTATTTTTCTACTTTGCTGCTCAAATTTTAGAAATCAGGATTGTTTATTTTATAGAAAAACTTTGGTCTTGGAAAGAAAATGAAACGTGGCTCGGTAACTCTCTCAGTAACTGTCATATTATCTTCATCTTATAGGTCATTAAGTGCAGAGAGAGATTTTTCAATAAAGAAGTTCAGTGTCAGCTAATGTAGAAAATATGATGAAATTAAAAGCTCTTGAACCGAGTTGAAAGAAAACAAACTTACTTACTGTAAGGGAACCTTGAGTCAACTTTGTTTTGTCAAGCTATTTAAGGACTATTTCATCTCATTCTGTCATTACATTTCAAATCGGTAGATTGCGTCTTTTGCAGTGATTTGGTCTGATCTGACAGGATTACCACGGTCTACTTAGCCTAAATGATAAAATCATTTTGCTCAAACATACATTACATACTACGAGCTGTGGCTTGCATTGCATTTTACTCACATCTAAATATACTGTATACAACATGTCCCTCTGAATCCCCCCTTCAAGATGTTAGGTACATCTAAATATACTATAGCATGTCAAAAGTAAATAGAATGCCTTCAAGGACTTCAACTGGGGCTTAGCTCAGGGTATAAAAGATTTTACAATATGTATATATAATAAATATAGGTGGAGAAGGGTAGAGGGAGAGAGACATTATGTACTGCATGTACAAGAGCAGTAAAAGAGAGCATGGATGGATGGATCTGTTGGCAGTCTTGTTTTGATCACAGCAGGGTCGGCTTTCTGAATGCTATGGAGGCAGAGTCTACAGCTGTGCTGCTCCAATAGGAGGCTCTTTTGATCAGGCTCTCTTTAGAATACAGAGACATCTTCAACAATGAGCAGGGAGATGTCAGTCTGCTGGGGTTTCGGGATATTTCAAGGAGCACAAATGGGATATGACTTGTTTTCAAAGGAAATTTTTACTTTGAATTGTAAGCAGTGTGCTTCTTTTTTTTTTTTTTCTTAAGCAGATGCCAAAACACGTATGACCGTGACTCATATTAAAGAAGAAAAATACAAATGAAGACATGGAGAATGACAAGAGCATAACAGAACACAAAACAGACACATACTATAAACACTTCCTTGTTATTTTTATCATCACAACCCGATCCCTTTTCTCAGAATAATCACCTTCTTAAACAATCAATTTTGTTCTGTGAGATAAAGGTGCAGGCTGCTCGTGAACAAACAGGCTGCACATTAAAACACTGTTTGCACAAACACGGATCGAATTTAGAATGAACCCTCTTCTGTTTCATCCTACACATTCATCTCTGTCCACGCTGCCTTTTGGAGGATATTTCTTGATGATATCTTGAGGCGACTTTGTTGCCTTTCTTATCAGCATATTGTTGACATGTTTACACTGAAAGTCCCTGAAAACCGTGTCCCGCCAACCCAAATGTTAATAGTGAACATATCTGCAAACGTTTTTTCTTCAATATGAGCTTCTGACTACAAAAGCATCCTCTCTGGCTTTGTTCTAAATACAAAGCATTTGGTTGAGCTTAGAGATGCATTGAGGTCTTGCAAAAGTCAAGAGATTCATGATGCTTTGCCTCAGAGGATTTTATAAGTAAACAAAGAGTGTTTACTTTTAATCTGAATCTTAATCTTAAACACACTGAAACATCAATCTCAGGCATATAACTAGATCTGTAATAAAAAAATGTATGGTGCAACCCCCATCTTTGTCACAATTGCTCAACATGTACTTAAAAAGAAGTAATGAACGTAAAAGTAACAAATACTATAAAACAGTAATAAGAATACAAGTATATGTTAATGGGAAAGCAAATGTGCAGAAATTAAATGTAATATTTCCACTGTGTCCAGAGATAAGGAAAAAGGCTCTGACTTGCAGTGACGACACGCTGTTGCTGGGTTGGTAGCAATGGAATCCTGAGTATCGTTCTGTCGCCATATCTTCTCTAGAGCAGCAAGCTTGTCCATCTTATTGTCTTACGCTGCTCATTACAATAGAATGGAGATACGTCTCATATCTGCCCGGACCCGGCTTGAGTTCCCTCATACCTTCGTTCGTACTCTGCAGCCTCAGTGTCTTCAGCTCATTCCATCTTTCTTCACTAGCATGTACACCGTTTTAAAAAGTCACTAAAAGGAAGTTGAAAAGTAGGAAAAGTAAGAAAACAACTATCAAGCATTGTGTTTCCAATTTTTAGGAGAAGGGTTTAGGTGGTGATCACACCCCACAGATAGTGAGGCCAATTGGATTTCGACACAAAGACCAAAGACCTGTGGCAATATAGTGGCACTTAAACACATGATGAGGGCACTTGAGGCTCAGGAGGTAGAGCGGGTAATCCACTAATCGAGAGGTCAGTGGTTCAATTCTTCCATTCCTGAGGATATAGAAACTTAATTTTAGGAGCAATATCCTCCCAGTCTTATTTGGCTTTTTGGCCTTTGTAGAGGAGTACAGAAATGTGTTTTAGTTGCACCAGGTTATAATGAAATAAGCAGTCTTGACGTGCAGTGTTGGAGCAGTTCTAACAGAGGGTGTGAGACTTATTTGGGAAACAGCTTTGGTAAAGAGAGCCTGAAAATAACAACGTTAAACAGAAGAGGGATCTTGCATATCTCTTTTCCAAGAAGTCAGCCAACTGATCATAGCTCAGTCTGTCAAACCAGGGTCCTTGCTACCTCCAAATGCTGTTCTCTAGTCCCATTACTTACGTCGTTGAGACATTTGGAGCACACATTTGAATTTGCAGATAGCTTGGCACCGGACCGATAATCCTGTCGTGTCGCATTTGGGCTCAATTGTATCGACTGGGCCTGGGTTTTGTCCTCCAAGTCCCTGAGTGAGAACCGGATGCAGAGATCAGAGAGCATTAACACAAAACACATGTAAAAAATGAATGTAACTCTTTTCAAATGTCTTGTTTTCGGCGAAAATTATGCAATGATTTCCTCCTCATCCAGAGCACTGCAGACGGCCCAGTGCCACATCTTAATTCCAGCCATATTTTTGGAACAGATTGTCTGAAAATGAAATTGAGAGTTCCCAAAGGTCTTTTGTATGACAGTAAATTGATTGCCACTGGTATTGTGTGGCAGGTATTCAACCGTAGAGTGCGGAATTGGAAGAAAAAAAATAAGTAAACGTAAGGAAGAGTGATGTGAAAGCTGGCCTTGTTAGAGCAAACTGAGGTGGAGGTAATTACAATTGGCCTCCCTTCCACAGAATGGATTAGATAAAGATTGATACGGTAATAGTGCTTTCATTTCAATTTCATTACAAGAGTCTTGTGAGTGTGAGAGAGAGAGAGAGAGAGACTGTTTGAATGTGACTGTATGAACTGTGATATGTGGCGAGTAGGCATGTGCATATGGAAGTGTGGATCAGTATATGGCTTCACAGAGGAGCTCGGTGAGCGCGAAGCAAGAGAGGATCTGTCATGATGATGAAATGAGGTGAGACGAGAGATGGAAGCAGCACATTTGGCTGGAAGTCTGTGAGAAACGAATATCACTGTATTTAATTTTGGGACAGTGATTTGTCAAAGCCCGTGTCTGCGACAGAAAATTGGATGCAGGTCGACTGTTCTGTGTATTCAAATGGCATGGAGGTGTGGGAGGGCGGACCTCATGCGTGTAGGTCATCCACTGAGATGTGCTCTTTAATGCTTGTATTTTATATTTAACTCAGTATAAAGCACTTTTCTGTCTTTCATTAATCACACAGAATGTCCATTTTCATTTTTGAAGCTTTGTATGTGCAGAAATACAAGGTTCAAATGCAAGATGGCTCCATTTTTTATCCAAGTTGACTCAGTCATTTAGTCGATTAAGTCTTAATCCATTTAATCTGAATGACAATCTATTAAAGAAGTAAAACGCACTGGATGTAATCACACTTGTAATGAAAATGAAAATATTTACTTGAACTAAAATATGAAACGGGTGGAATAAACAAAATTAAGGGGGTTTGAAGGTCATGCTTGGAGAAATAATCTGTGCAGGAGACACTTCTTAGATTTGACATCTCTTCACCACATTCGATGAAATTTCAGACTTCTGTATATTTCTCATTACTGAGGATATCATGTATAATATACACCAAAAAGTGATGCAAAATATTCATATGTGACCTTATTGCAAAGGACAGTCTGAATAAAATGTGGATCTCCTGGCTGCAGTAATTATATTGAAGAGCGGAACTGGCAGGTCATAAAGGCAACACAAGGGCCTTATTTACTTTTATCTTCAATTACCTACACTGGTTAATTGCCACCACATTTATTCCAGGTAGTCTGCGTTAAATCTTTACCTGCAGATCATTTGTAGATTCCTTTCCAGCTGCATGCACTTAATCTCTTGCATTGTTTGCGTTGCCATGTGGACCAGTGAAACCTGAATCTTTACAACCTGTTTTCAGGTTGAAGCAGCCTCATGTTGGTTTGTGATAAATGCCTGCCACAGATTAAGGCATGGCAATAAAACTCCACGACTGTATTTTGGTGTGGGAGAAACATCTTTTCCCACAAACGTGTAATGGTGCTGAAGGGGGCTAGATAGTCACAGAGCTGTTATACAAAGCTAAATTGGAGCTGAGTGGGTGCCAGCGATCAGCACATGGAGGAGCGCAACTCCAGATGCTCCTCCATGCCAACCTTAAAAATCAATATTTTAGATAATATTTATCTTCTATAAGTTTCAGGTGTTTCTTCGACACTGAGCTGTTTTGGTTAACCTAAAATGTTGAGTTGCTCCAACAACCCTCAGCTGAAGCTAGCAAGCTTTGAATCTCCCAGTGCAGCGACATGGATGATTTACCATTGATGTGGGACAGGGCCTCCGACAGGATCCTTAATCACAGGTATTGGAAATTGGAGTTCCTTCCGAAGGTGCAAAGCTCTCAAATGAAACTAGTGGAGAGGGTGTAATCTATCAGGGAGCAGGTTCTGAAGCTGGAGAACTGTCTAGGGTGCTTGGAAAACACAATCCCCAGCCTGAAGATTTGAAAACAATCCACTTAAACTCAAAGTGTCAGACGCACAACAGCAACACTGTAATTGTTGGGATACCTTAAACCAAAAAGACGGATGTAAACCAATAGAATCAAGAGCCTAATCCTGGACTTTATTTTCTCTGACCACTCAACAGAGATGACATGCGCCCATCAGCGCACTATTGAAGGGTGTAGTATGGCCTTCACTCATCAGAAGGATTGTTTATACAGAGGATAAATCATTATCTTGACTCTTTGGCAGTGATATAACCCAGTTTGACTTTATGAGAGACTGTCAATTTGTCTTTTTTACACCAATCAGCCATGATTGGCAGCAGAGTTGAGATAGAGACTTGATGTTCTCTTCAGCTGGTTACTGTTGTTTGGGGAGCTTTCCAGTGTGTTTGGGGTGAGAAGGGAACATGACAATGCATCTACATTACAATGCTTATTTTTTATGTATCTCATACTACATACAATCTTACTTTGGGTGTCCTAATCTCCGAGATAACGTCAGTATAAAACAGCTAAGAAGTGTTTTGTGGTCTCAATGTGGTCGCACTTCACCCACCCCTGTATCGGCTTAGTGGTGAGTAGAGAATAAGTGCATTTTTTCAGTGAACTATTCCTTTAACATGCTGTACATGTCAGTAAGTGATTATTGGAAATGTGAAAAGAATGGAAACCATGTAGTACCAAATTGTGACGTATGACTGTTTTGCAGTTTGCATGATGGAGTGCGGCCCTCATTAGCATAGCTCACTTGGTTGTACTCTATATTGTTTTGGTTTTTCGACACGACTGAAGGCAGCACTCTGCCGGGCATCCACGCCCAGTTAGGGGGAGCCGTGTGAGATTTTTTTCATGATTTTCAACCCTATTCTACTTGGTTATTGTTTCAAGCAATCAAAGTTGCCTGGGTGGTCGATAACACATTGCTCTGTGGTGTGACAAACTCAGGAAATAAATGTTTCATTGCTTTACAAGGTCTTTAATCTCTCCTGCTCTGTTGTTAGACAGTAAGGAGTTTTAAAGACGAGGTCATCAGGCGAAATAAAAAGCAAAGGCCCTGATATATTTCGAAACACATGTTTGTTGACATTATTTGCCTGTAGCTTCCTCATAGGCTGTTTCATTAAATCATTCAATCTGTGCAGTGTCATTGGTCTGATTAGCATAACTAAACTATCTTCACAAAGTGGTTTGGACTGATGTCAGCAGAACATTCAACAGTCATCATTGTTACCTCTTGACTCTCTGTTGCACTTTTTGCAGAATTTTCCAAGTAAAATGTCATTTTAACTTTTGGATTTTTCCCAAAGTCAACTTTTCTGCTGGGCTAAATTATGTTTTTTAACCTTGAAAAAAAAGTTTCCATTTATTCAGAATTCATTGTAGGCCACTGTAGTCCTGTTCAAGGTCGCCTAGAACTAAACTGCTTTCAGGAATGGTTTAATCTAGACATCAATATAATGTCTGAGTTTTTTTTCATTTTAAAGCTAGGATGAGTAATCCTGGAAGAGCTGCCAAGAGCAGGCTACAAAACTGAAACCAATAAACTCTAACCCACAACCTTCCTTCAGCCCTCTCGCCACAGAGACGCCTCATAACATATGAAAGTGCACCGACTAACTGATTTTCTGTGACTCACTCAAGTCTGTGATGTAGCTTTTTTAATAGTTTGCCATCAGGATGTGAAGAGGATTTCAACAAATAACTAACTTACCTTCAGCTATAATGTGTCTGGCCTCAGATGAGATTCACCTCCATTGCAAGGGAGTATAGTGTTCAGTTCTATCTGCCAAACAAAACTGCCAGAAGGGTGTGGTTTGCACATTTCCAACCACAACTGCCAGTCACGCTGGAAGGAGATTTCTGAACATGTCTCTTTACTAATAAATCAAACAACGCAAGAAACGAGCAGGCAGACAGGCTGGAATCAAACCAAGTGGTTACATCCCTCAGACTGGTGTTTTAAAAAAAAAAATACAGATTACTTTCCATAGAAGATGTTTCTTGCAAAGTGAGGGGTAATGAACATGTTTGGTACCCTGATGGCCTCACTGTATTATCTCAACCAACATAACCTATACCTGTGTTTAGATATTCAGGAGGTTTCTTGTTTATTTGTTAAATACTTTAAGGGTCAAGGCTAAAAGTTTTTTGCAAAAAGCAGGTTTGAACGAATATGACACAGCTGCAGAGGTCTGACTGTCTGTGTGGACAGTGAAAATGTTAATGAACGAACGTGCACACTGCAAATGCCACTGCCCACACCAACTTAGAGATCTCTTATGTTATTATGAGGAGTGTGAAACACATTTTGGTTAATTATGAAACTGTGGCAGGACCGAATATGGCGGGCCACCACCGTCTAGATAATTAACGGGAGACATTGACATTGCTCCACTTGTTTATGGTGCCTCCTCTGCTGTTGCTAGCAGGTGAGCCTAGAGATTTGTTATAAGGCAGTTGCATGGTTACAAACAGCCTAACTTCGAGTGTTCCTTTGACATCTACGGGGTAGAACCCAAAATACATGTTTTGTTGTTTTGTGGCCTCCATTTTCATAGCAAAATAATGCTACATAGCTGTCTTGACTTAACTGATAGGTCAAAAGGGAAAGTCAACAGGTCAAGCTGACGGTCAGATGTGTTTCTAGACTGTATATTTTGAATTTGAAAATGTCATTACAGGTCGTACACAGAGTTTTTTCCCCCATACTCGAATAAATGTTCAAATTTCAAACAAGAAGTGACCTTCTTATCGAGGATATTATTCATAAAGAATGTTCCATTGCAAATATACAATGGGGAAACATTCTTCTAGAATATTTTCTTGCTGCTTTAAAGTAAAACTCCTGCCATGGTCTTCTCTGCTGCTTTGTTAGCCACGAGGAAGCGCCTGTTGAATTAAGACATAAACGTTGGTTATGTAAAATAGATAAGACACTAGTTTGAGCTGCATCGTAAACATAATGTAGAGGTGATTAGTGTGTTTGTGTGCTAATCACCGTCACCTAGCTGGGTTATTGTCAGCGAGGTGTAGCTGAAGGTTAATGAGGTGTTCCATATTTAACTACCACCATGATTAGCCAAATGTGGAAGCACAATGGATCACTAAATCCAGAGAGAGTTGGGAAATGGTTTTGAAATAAGCTGACGACAAAGGAACCTTCAGCGCTTCAGATTGTATTGTCCACTGCCTTTAATAGTGGAAATCCACTCACACGCAAAATAACTACGTTACAGTGTGTCTGTCTTCCTGAACTTATTCCTGAACTTAACTATCCCTAACTTTCTGCTATTAATTGTGCAGTTGTGAATTGCTAATGATCAGGAGTTGATGGAGCGACAAAAAGAAAATCAGTCCTTTCGGTTTTTGGTGAGGGGCTGGAAATTGAATTTAGGACTTTGTGTTTTTTTATAAACAGTGTAAATGTATTATTCATTATGTTGCTATTTGTCTTTTCATTCGCACAGAAGGACAGAATATTACATGTTGAGAAGTTAACATTCTTGTTTTTAAATTATCCATAGCTGCAGGCGTCTTCCTCTTCACACTCCACCTCCTCCACCTCCAAATTCTGGAAGTATGTTTTGGGGATTAGTGGCTTTTTGGGAGATCTGCAATCGCAGCAAAGTAACAAATCACCCTGCAATCCTTACACACAGAGGACATGTTTTAATTTGTCACCTTGCTAGTTCTCTTCTCGCCATCGGCAAGGGGAGGGTATTTTCTGTGTTTCCTTTCGAAGGGTTCAGTGTTGTAATCCACTGTTACCTCCACTCATATATCTGGTCTGGGCTCAGGGTTCAAGAGTGTTAGTCGGTGTGTGGTTCTTGACATGAGGACGGAATCCTCCAGTGAGGGTATTATACCATTTCTAATTTTTTCTCGTTTAGGATTTTGAGTTTTGGATTAATATAAGAATTGATTGGGAATGTGTTGAACCGGTTTGACCGAATAGAAAGGCTCTATTTTCATTCACTCTGACAGTTGGTGATCGGATCAAGCATTGACAATTCAAGAGACAAATGTTTATTTATTGTTTGACCAGGAATCACCACAAGTGCTTTTGCTCTGCAATTTTAATTGCTAGCGTTCCGCCAATTCTGAAACTGCACTGTGGAATCTGACACATCTACAGTCTCTGCCGCATCGTCACTCTAGCTGGTGCGTGTTACTGTTAATATACAAAAACTGTGACTAAATATATTCATCAGTGACTTTTTATCTCATGATGAAGGCGAACTTTGATGAGCTAAATATGACACCATTAAATAATTACTGTCACTAATTTTCTATATAGCTAGATCTGACAAAAAAGGGATGTGAAGTGTTTTTACACACACACACACACACTGTACAGCACAGTACAACGATATGAAAACACAGTTGATTGCCTATGCAAAAGCATATTGCATGACAAAATACAATGGAACTTGAATGCAACACACAATCATTCTGAGCACCAAGTTTGCGTTGTGCTGCTGATGTGCGATTCCCATGAGCTCTTCTGCGCCTGCCCTCCCACTGGGGGGGAACACAGTGATGCAACAATATACGTATCAAACATCCCAGCGGAGGAAATAACCTGTATGCTACAAGACAATACCAGTGCACTTGTGTGGCACTGCTGTTCCCTCCATGCACTGGCAGAAAAAAAATAGAGCCCTACGTGTTAGAAAGAAAAAAGGATATAACAATACCAGCCCATTATCCAAATTTTTTAAATATGTGTGATTCAAATATGACATCAATGGCCACTGCTGTTGTAGGAAGTGTTTAGCCAAAGTACTGAAGGTGGAAGTACAGGGTTGGTGGATGAGCATAAGGTGCAATCTAAATTTTAAGTGAGATGTGTGTTGACATGGGCTTTTACAAAGAAAAACTAAATCCCTTCACTTAAAGAGAACATTTTAGTCGCATTACTTCAGCTGATTAAAATGCACATCCTTGCCTTTACACAGAAAACAGAAGGACAGTCCTGCAGGGGAATTGCCAAACACACGCACACGTGCACATTCTCACACACAAACAGTTTAAGTCTTAGGTGTAAAACCCACTCACACATTGCAGATGTGTGTTTCTCCTTTATCCGCTAATGCTCCAGAAATCACTAAATTGTTAATATTGAATTGTATTTCAATCTCCGCTGTGTCTGCTGATTAGAAGTGTCTGAGTAATAGAGCAGTCAGCTCTTATGTAGATCCAAGTCCGGTCCAGTATGGCCGTTCATCAGAACAGTGGCTCATTAGTGGAGGAGCTGCAGATGTAATGTGACATCTGAATCAGTGTGGCCATTTGTACTGGAGGGAAAGAGGATAATTAAAACCATCGCTAATGGATTTTGACCGCAAATACTCACACATGCTCATCAGAGCCCACAGGTATACTGCAACCCAGATTCACCTCCTTTAAGAAGTACATGTAGTCAGTAAAGGCTCTTACACGTATAGCAACAAACACACACACACACAGAGTCATGACTCATCCCTTTTATCTCTAACGTTAACACAGTCATGCCTGTTTGACACGTCGAGGGCCAAAGCACTGCAGCCAAACACTGATTTCACTTTCCCTCATTTAGCTGCTCAACAAAAGCCAGGCCTGTGTGTGTGTGTGTGTGTGTGCCAGTGTGTGTCTGTGTGTGCAAGGGCCAGTCATGTGTTAAATTTGCACACAACACCTGCCTCCATTACAAGGCAATTAGACTCCACATCACATCCACACACATTACGTGTGAGCTTTTCACTTCTCTGTCTCTTTAGTGCACTGTAGTCTGTGTAGCTGCTCTGTGCATGTGCCAGCACGCCTCTGTTTACTCCTGTTTGAGTCCGAACCTTTTCACTCTGTTCAGCGCCTCTCTTTTTTTTCCCCCTTCTCTTCATCTGCCCGTTTACCTTGCCCTTTCCACGCGTCCGGCTCGGTTTACGCTTACCTCGGCTTGTTTTGCCGCTGAGCTTCTTCCTTTCTTATCTGGCAGGTTCGAAAATGAGAACCAGCAGTAAAATTAGCATAACACGTACACACGTAGTATACAGAATCATTAAATAGACAGAGCAGGAGGCAGATATTTGTGAAGAAGAATTTGTCTTCCTCGGCGGGTGGTCCAGATGTTCGGTCTGTTCTTGGTGGGTTTGATTAAGTTGACATACAGACTTTGCGTTAAGATGAAAACAGTGTTGGACATTGGAGCTGGGCGACTGCACATCTGAACAGTGTATAGGCTCGAACAGAAAAAGACTGCGAGCATCAGTAAACTGTGTTCATTAGCTGGAAAAAGTTTTCATTTTAAATGTTTGGATTAAAAGGCCCTTTTGCCCTGTTTTGGTCATATGTCCAGATAGTCTGGCTCACTGCTGCAGCTTCTCCCCAAAGAAAATGTCAGGTTATTTGACAAAAAACTTCAATTTGGACTGTTGTCATTACAAAGTTTATTACAAACAGCACAGGTCATTGTTCTCTGACTTTAGAAGTAGAGAAGTGGAACAAATATGCTCACAGGTGGAATACCTTAGTGGGGATCTTCACAGAAAATCATATCTGACCTTATTAACACACAGTCACAATCCATGATCTGAATTCGAGCTCCCTATTTTGAAATGTACTGTTGAGATCATGCAAACTCAAACCAGTGTATGAAGTTATCCATCTATTTGCACTATTTAAAACACAATATTCCATCACAGATACTGGCAGATCATCAGTGTCTTAACCCCCACATGGTTCACAGCTTTGAATGCCACCAGATCCTTAACTAAATAGAATGTGATCCACTCAGTCACCTCCGATCATATCTCCTGCTTTTATCACTTGCTTTCCACTGAAAACACGTCAGTCAGTGATAACTGTTAGTTTCAGAACCTTTCGAGATGCAGATAAGTGGGGATGTAACAACCTCTCTTCAGATGCTTCCTTTTAAGGTGGTGGAACAAATTTGTCACACCACCTCCACAAGTGTCAACAGCTGCCCGACGAAGTTTGCAGATAACTTATCACAGTGTTCAGAGCCAAACTCCTGACGCACTGACGTCCAGCACTTTTTTGGCATCAGCTCTTCGTCCACCACGCTGCAGGCACAATTTTTTTTACGTTATAACTCATTTGATCATTCTGCTGGTTTTTGGATGTAGCATATATTGTGTTATTATGGTAGACTAAGTGTAAATGTCTTTAAATCTCTGATTCACCTGAAAAGTAGATTCACCTACCCATAATGGTTTTGTTATAATAGTTGGGAGAAACCCTAACAGCCTTATCAGAGCTCTAGTAAAGAGTTGTTTGACCAGGAGGATTCTTTTCTGGTTCGGTTATAGAAAACATGATGAAAGGTGACATGTTTACTCAGAAAATATGGCATTGTGATGTTAAAATCATAATATGATGCAATTTTATCACAGGGGAAGCAGGCTGAAATAGCATTTCTTAATAATGACCACTTTGCTTCTTTTATCTGGCACTGGTATCCTAGCACTAAGGGAAAAAGGCCATTATTGCAAATGTACAGACATAGTAGTGGTGCGGCATGTTTATGGAAATTACTCTAACACTGGTGTATTTCAAAAGATCTGACAAAAGGACTGAGGAACGTGCTGTGAATTCAGTTCCTTCCTGTTTTTATTTATGCTTTCCATTAACTTCTCCCTGTATTTTCCACACCGGCTCTCTGCTTCCTCTCTCCCCGAGTCATGCAGTAGAAAACACTTTTCTCAAAACACTCCTCCAATCAAGAAGGCCTGCACATCCCATCCCTGCTCATCTATTATTAGTTTGGCATCAGCCGAGCAGCGGGATGGATGCACCCACTCTGCCCGGACTAACCTCCTCTGGTCCATTCATGGGCAAATACCCATTTCCTCCCATCATACCATCCGTTTTTTGGAAAAATCGTTCCACTGTGGAATATGTTGTCTTCTTGTATTTAGCTGAGCAGTCCATAGCAACAGGAAGAGGAGAGACAAGAAAAATGTAATTACACATAGCAACAGTTCATTCGTGCATTGGGGCTCTGGTTTCTTCTTTTTTCTGCTTGGTCTGTAAAGAACAGGTTGAGCCCCAGGACCGTTTTCTCAAGTGGAAACTTGACTGCCTTGTCCATAAGTGTACGTGTTTGCGGAGAGGAATGATAGTGATTTTGACCCTCAACACACACATTCTCTCTCTCTCTCTCTCTCTCTCTCTCTCTCTCTCTCTCTGCCCGACCTCCACCAGCAGCATTACAACCACCACCAAAACCTTTTAGCAGTGTCTTCTTATTTTTCTTCTTCTTCGTCATTGTCGCCTGCTATTCTTGCTCTTCCACTTTTGCCAAATCACTGTGATTTCACTGCCAAACCACACGGTGCTGGATTTTATCGTCTTCTCATGAGGTGGGGGTGGGGGAGGAATAGGGGGGGGGAAGCAGACCACCGCTGACCTAAATGTGGCTCTCATTAAAATGGCTTGCACACGAGGGGAGGAGTGCAAGCCAAGACGGCCCCTCATCCTCTCCTTTTCCTCCTCTCTTACTTTTGTCTCATGTTGTACTCGCCTTTACTCCCTGCTCTCGCTCCTTCGTTCTTGCCACTCCATCTCTTATTTCCCCCCTTTCTTCTCACCCTTTTCTATTTTCATTATGTCTCCGTTTTCACCCCCTCCCTGTTTTTCTTCTCCCTCCCTCCCTCCCTCCCTCCCTGTCTTCATTTTATTTCTGTGTCTTGGCTGTAGAGGCCCAGTGTTTAGATGTTACAAAACAGAGGCTTGGCAGCCGGTCAGGGAGGAAAACAGGGTTACAACACAGAGATGGAGATTGCAATACATCATTCTCTGTTTTTTGTGTGTTCTTCAAAATTGAGGTTATAACTTTTTACCACTTCACCTGCCGCCTCGTAATGTAGTGTTTTTCCATCCCAGCCTATGGAACATGATTTACTATTAACATGGATATTAAGATTGCCTGACCTACTTTTTTTCCATCGCAAAAAAAGAAACATCTATACAACAGTATATTAAAAACAAATAAAAAGAAAAAGGGCCGTAACAATTCCGGGCTCGGCTTTGAGCAGAGAGAGCAACGTTGCTTCTCTTTGTCCTTCTCATACTCAAAGTAATGTAAATGGAGGCTATATGGGTGTCTTGTGCATTAGTCTGATAGATGAGTGTGTATTAACCAAGAACAGAAATGGGGCGTTGTCTGTAACAAAATGTCTAATGTACCATAGCTGATGCATCTGGAGATAGTATCCATATGTTAGTGTTTATGTGTGTGTGTGTGTGTGTCTTTGCCTGGACATGAATAAGCCTTGTGTCAGAAACAGAGGCTGGAAGAAAGGAGCTTGGCATTAAGCCGTAATCAGGATTTTACAATCAAGGCTGCAGCTTCCTAATGATTCATTTCATTATCATTTATCCACTGATTACGGGCCCAAAGTGCCATTTCTTGAGTGTCTTGTTTTCCCTGTCCAAAAGTTCAAAACAAAGAAATCTCAACAAACTATCAATGACTAACTAACTTGAAATAGTTGATTCCCCCCAGTGAGGCGGAGGGATCTCCTCTCTCTCCCTGTTAGAGTTAAGTTACGACGTGTCATACATTGCGCAGATTGCACACACTGCTACAATGTGAAGCTGCAAATATTTGGCAGTTTCCTTAGACTGATGGGAATCTTGATCGTTAAAGGCTGCTGCACACTGGAGGATTTTCAACTCATAACCGGTTTTAAAAGGGCGAGAGACCGCAGACATGATTTAACCGATTTTATCGATAAATCTTATAATCATCAGAACGCACACACTGGATGATTTGGCCAGAATGTAAGACACACCTGCTGTTTGTAGGAAACGACAGTGGGGAGACTTGAAATCTCACAGAAACCTACAATATCTTTTTAATGATGGTTGGAAAACCACTTTTAGGTGCATTACCATCACCTTCTGGAGTGT
This sequence comes from Paralichthys olivaceus, assembly GCF_024713975.1. Taxonomy (NCBI): domain Eukaryota; kingdom Metazoa; phylum Chordata; class Actinopteri; order Pleuronectiformes; family Paralichthyidae; genus Paralichthys; species Paralichthys olivaceus. The sequence goes on from NC_091114.1 coordinate 2,916,320, forward strand.
GGAACATCCGCATGATTGAACGTGACTCCAGAAGAAAACTCGGGGAGGCTCCAACTTAATCAGTGGCATTACCATTATTTTGTAAACCCCTCACACTTCAGGATTATTTGGGCAGCTAATTGGCACCAACTGACCTTTAGTCTGGAACGCCCCCGCAATTGACGGACGGGGAGAATCAGGTCTAAAATCTGCCTTATTATCCTCTAGTGTGCAGCAGACTTAATCCTTTAAAATGTGTTTCCCACACAATAACGATGTGGGTGGAAATAATAATCACAAGGGACATTTTCAAAACTGCGAGATACAACAGCAGCCAAGCAGTTACCCAGAAGCAGTCAACATCAAAACTGTGCATCACAGCCAGACTTGCAAAGATCTTTTAATGATTTCAAAATAGTTTTACTCATTCGCTAGTTTCAGCTTTCCTAACTCATGGATGTGCCACCATTTGAAAACTGATCATGCTCTGATAGAAAGTGATTTTCTGAGTTTCTTACAAATCTGTCATGAAAAAAGTATAAACAGCAGATTAATCATCATTGGAAATATTTGCTATAGTTAGGGGCTAAGTGCAGGTAAGGAGTTTTACAAACATCCCTAGATTTCAGTTTTAAAAAGCTTTTGAGAAGCAGAACTGTTTTTATTTTGGATCGCAGTCCCTCCAGCATATCACGTCATTAGAACATTCTTGTTTATGTTCATTAGTGGTTTCCATTACAACAATTTTTAAACTTGCACGGAAAAAGACGAGAGGACATCTAAGCACTGTTTTTTTTTTTATACCAGGCAATTGCACACAGCTGTTAAATGAAACATAAATAATGTATGGTGTAGGCCTACATACTGAACTGTAGCCTAGTTCTATAGAGCTCAGACCAACAAAGAGTCCTTGTTGTGTGTCTCTCTCTCTGTGTCATACACACACACACACACACACACACACACACACACACACACATGTCACTGTTATTATTTTACAGAATGGTGTGTCACAGTGTTTGTTTCTTTCATGCCATTATATATTTTCTTTTATCAGCTATAAAGCCTGTGTGCAGTTGTCTGGTATGCATAATTCCTGTTTTATTAAATGCACAGCTCAGATTTTTTCCTTTTTCACATGCTAGTTAAAAAAAACCAGTAAAGAATATGAACAAGGAAGTGGCAGACACATTTTGCTGGGAAACCCATCATACTGTGATTGTATGCATCAACGGGAGATGGAGACATATGGCGTGTCAGGGATCCTTTGGTTAGTTGGTGGCATTTCTAACGGTGAAACACGTTTGTGACGATTATTTCATTTTTTATTTCCTTGTGCCTCAATCAGTTCAGCGGTCGCACACTCCATGTCCTCTCCACATCATCTTCCTCAGTGAAATGTCTTCAACATTCATTAAGTCCAACTCCAGCATGATCCGCTCAATTTAAGTCACCATTGTTTGAGGTACACACATGGAAACCCCGTCGCCAACTGAGAATAAGTGCTCACAATGCGGTGCAGGGTCTGCATAAATCTTTTGCAGAAGTACAAACCAGTTTCAAAAATGACACTAGGGAGCAGCCTTCTCCAACATCCAATCCAGCTCACTTTTTCTGTAAAAATCCAGACCTACTACTGCGGTCAGACAGTAACAGAAGTCCTTCCATATATATATATATATATGTGTGTGTGTGTGTGTGTGTTTGCTTCGTGTCTAAATGGAAAAAAACCAAATCCTCTCTTCACCTTCCAAGTTCATAGCACCTGCGTACGTGTGTGTGTATTTGATACTAGTATAAGGGTATAATTGCTGGTCAATGCCCGTTGGATGTCAAGTATAATTAGCGAGCTGACGGCTGTGTGTTCTGTCCATCTGGACGTGGTACAAAGTGACCAGGATGGAGCCAGAGATGGACTTGCTCATGATCCCAAAAGCAATCTGCGAGCCGGGTTCCTCGCCTCTACATGCCACATTGTCAGCACCCGGGAATTGAGCCTGCAACTCTCCGATAAGGGCTCAGCTGACTGCTTAACCATGCCAGTGCTCATTACCTCACGCTAGATCAAATCCCAGAGGGCCTTCAGCTCCCCTCTGAGTCCCCTCTTTATGGGCCTCTGGCGACTGATTTAAAAATGAAAATGGAAAGACTCACCTGTGAACTGAGGCTACAGGGACAGCAGGTGGAAGGAATGGATGTGAAGCCATACCTTCTTCACTCGTCCAGGATCTCAAAGCTGTCATTTTGCACTTTTTTTTATACAGTATGCTTCCTCACAGAATTCTTTTCATCTCGTTCTTTTTTCAATCTCACCAGCTTTTTTTTTTTTTTTTGTATTTTCAGTGCCAACAGAGTGCACCCCAGAGCATTTAAATATTTCATATGGTACCTTTTGCCTTGAAAGCTTGACCCTGAAAGGAATGACAGGTTCCACTTCCTGTAGGTCAGCTCTGTGTTATAAAGCAAAAGGAAAATGTTCTGTAAAGTTGTGATTTGTCACAGATATTAGATGCCCTATGTACAAAATTGTCTTTTTCCTTTGGAGAGAAAGAATTTTTATCGGAGTGATGGAGAAGCTAACCCTTGTTATCAGTGGGATCTCTATAGGGCGGATAATCACACCTGATCTACAGACAAAGTGTGGATGTTATCTCCATTCTGCCAGCATTGTGTTCAGATTTAAACATGCAAATTAGTTAAGGAGGGCAAAATACTGCTCCCAGGTCAGCAGAACCAATGCAGTGGATGGGAATCATTTATTTCTCAATCACAGTCTGCATGGACACACTTAGTCGCTATTGCTACTCTGAGGAGGGACATAGTGAACTGACCTTCACTTGATCACAATGTGAGTAAGACCTCCTCTAAGTCATCTGCCTGATCGGATTGCATTCCTCTCACAACGTGTTCCGTGTGCACTTGTATCTGTCGTTAAGTTGCACTGCCTTTTTCTTTTTTCCAGATAAGCTATCCAGATACAAATCTCATGTTGACGGCAGGGGTGACCGGGGTCATGTGTCAATGTGACAGCAGTCTCTTGTTGTGATGAACCTACTTGTGTTTTTCAGGGCTTCACTTTGTTCCTGTTATTCAAGTCTAGACCTGTAACCCAGTGGGACCAACCTATATTCAGTCTAACAGGGTAAAATAGGTAGCAACCTATTTCCAAGGGTTTTGTGTCAGTGTGTGAAGAAACAGGAAGTAGATGCGTGCTGCTGCCAGTATTTAAGTTCTCTCTTATTATTTAAGACTGATCAATTTTATTATTCTCAGGTCTGTTTGGATGTGTAAGGGTTAGATCAAGGTTTTGACTGTCATTGGTTTCTTTACTATATGCATCTTCTTTTTTTTAAAATCTCAACTTTAAATAATTAAAAACAACCCTTTGGGTTTTATGGATGATGGGTTTTCTTGCAGGTGTTACATCACTGGGTTTGTACCAAGTGCGGTGGACATACTACTCAGGGAACATGGGTTGGAAATATGTTAAATATAATTCCAAGTGGCATAGTTGCTTCAGGGGACATGTTCTCTCAAATATATTTTTTATTGGAAAAGGGGTAATAACAATTAGAACAATAATGAAAATTTCTATTTGGTTTCTTCCGTCAAGACACTATGACTAATTATCAATACTCAATGCTTTGAGAGGTGGAGATAATCAATGACTGAATAGCTTAGAATGTGAGAATATGAAGAAACGGATGCAAATATTGAAAATGCATTAAGCCACATTTAAGGATAAAGGCGTTGTCTGTCACCGATTCTATCACCTGAAGTGTGTTATTATCTTTTATGGTGAGAAAAGAAAAGATCTCCGTGCGTCACATGACATACACTAATATAATGCGTGGTCAGGGAAGGATAACAATAGGATGACTGTGCAGTCTCCTGCAGCCCAGTCAGGCATCCATCATGCAGGTCAACGGGCAGCATGAAAACTAGCTGGTCCATCGAAGCTTTTGTCAGCAGCAGGTGTTGTTTGACAAACACGGCAGGGTGTTGAGGGAGCACGGTCATACCACGCCGGTCAGAAAACACTTCTTCGGTTGGTTGCCAAGGCATTCGCAGCACATGGAAGGGGAAGCTGAAGGTGGGCTCGTGCAGGTGAGGGAGAGACACTGGGTTTCTGATGCATTACGAAGGGTGCTGAGAGAATGTGTCCCTCCCGCCAACGCCCTGTCTCAGCATTTTAAAAAAAAAAGTCCAACAAAAAAGCCGGGACTCTCCTGTAATCCGGATCCGCCCCATCCCTCTACAAAATGTCATGGAAATCGAGTCAGTAGATTTTGCCTAATCCTGCAAACAGACTGCAATAACAACATAACCTCCTTGACTGAGGGAATTATTATAGGCAGGAATACCATTACCAACACTCAACGTTCAAAACATTTTATAACATGAAACTCTGCGGTTTGCAGTTGTCAGATCTCTGTCAGATATTCGTGTCGATTTAAGAGGGATGCGGTCAGATTTACTTGGTTTGCGAATGTTGCCTTGAAGAATGTAAATGTAAAAAGGGAACATCCAACATCCTGTGGTCACTCTGACTGGAGCATGGAGTAGCATGCAGTATGAACTACATGGAAACCAGTGTTTTGTATGGCTCCATCTCACTGCTTTCTCCAGCCTTGTTTCCTGCAGGTAAACCCAACAAACTTTATTCAGGAGGTGATGGCGACCAAGTGATAAAACCGAATAAAAATTGGACAATATTAGAATTATCTGACACTAACATGATGCCGTGTTTGCTGAATGTGTAAACACGCAACAGTAGCACATTTGTGATATGTCAGAGATTTGTTTATCCTTGTTGTGCAAAATCCGAACCCCCTCTTCACAGTGTCATAACACCTTTACTTTGCATTGTGCAGTTCTCCAATGTGACCGTAAGGTTCTTATATGTCTTATATTCCTGACGCTCTCGTCAAGCCATTCATGTACAAATATTTGTCTTTGCAAATGGATATTCAGGAGAAAAATCAAAATAGTTTGGGGCATGTTTCCTTCTATGTCCTCTGATAAGCTACAGTGGTGGTCGGAAACCGGCTCATAACGTTGACAGGGTCACGACACTGAGCAGGGTCGTGGATAGTTGTTATTTGCCTGACCTGTCTCAGGGGGTCAGAACCATCCCTGAGAGCAAACGCACATTCGTAGATTGCTGTGGTTTTGGGCTAGGCTGTTCTAAAACCCCTGTAAATCAAAGAGATGACAGCTGAGAATATACCCCTAAGGTTTTCAAGCTTTCAAGCAAAAAGATGACCCAACATTTAGCTCTCTGACCTGTGTCAAGAACCGTCAGCACAGCCCGCTGCTTGCTCACTTCAGACCAGTGCTGTTAGATAAATGGAGAGTGGATCTCTTTTGGTAGCGACTGGTAACGCAGCAGCACATTATTGATAGCACAAGTGTGTTCCAGGCAAATGTAGAGAGGGGTGTTAAGATAAAGCAAACAAGCCAGAGGACAGCAGAGATATTTTCATATTAGCCTGAATTCAGAGAGCTCTGTCAATTGCTTACACTTAGTTTTCCTCTCAGGCTCTTTATTTTTAAATGGCTTTGGAGGAGTGGTGTTTATGGTGCCTGGCCCCAGGTGAATATTAAATAGGTAAACACAGGCGCTTTTTATCGAAGATTAAGTACCAAAGTTGCAAACGAGAGCCCCCCATTTTTCATATCAGCATTCATCCAGCCACCCACGTCCATTTCCAGAAACATTTCATGCTGCTGAAGAGTGAGGCGAGATGCAAAGCACTGTGAGTGGGGAGCAACTCGCTTCTTGGCTGATAAATTACCCTTAAGGAGTGCATCTAAGCCTCTTTCTTCATGGTGCTCAGGTAGATAACTACAAAAAACACCTGCAACTGAAGTCTTTATTTACGAGATGATACATTATTTTCCAGAATTTCTTTTTTTTTGTCTCCCCGAATATTTTTTACTGTAACTTGAATTCACTTCTGAGAGCTTCCTTTACCACGGTGCCTCAATCCGATCATTCCAGAAAGCCCTCGGCGCTATGAATAGATGAAGATCTGAAATCCAGGATGACGATGGGTCGGGTGATTGGTCACAAGTTGAAAGTGACTAGAAATTGCAAATGTCCTCTTACTTATGTTGCTTTTTTGAGATGGAATTGTTTTCCCCCAGCCACAAATGTAAAGAGGAATTTTCATCTTCCGTAAAAGAGGCATCATGCTGTGAATTTGCCTGGTGAAATATGATGTGCTGAGCTAGAGACGGAGTAGAATATATCCGAGGGAGGAGGCGAGAAAAAGCGTGACTTTTTGGCTCCAGTGGGTTTGATTTATATGGAAATGATTTTGTACAAAATTATGCTTTCAACTCCCCTGTTTTTAAGTCTAAGTTGTTTTGATGATTGAAGCTTAAAGTCGCACAAGGCTGGCAAAGTAAAGTGACTTTACAATGAAGCTGCAAATCACAAATCCGATGACAAAGACAGTAAATTGACCCTTTCTCATAAACAGTCTCGTAAACAGATAATATGTTGATGAACGGAGATCATTTTATCCTTGTCCTTCGTGGAGGTCAGGGACTTACAATACCTTGAGTTCTGCGTTTCTATTTTCCTTAAAGTAAGTGCTGCTGAAGATTTCTAAAGCCTGATTACAAATGAAACCTTCTTCAGTTGATGGAATCTACACTTGGTTACTGGCTGTGTTTGATGTTGTTTGAGCACTTTGTGATAGCGAATATCTGATGACAGATTAGTTGGTATACTGTTTTTTAAAATGCAATTTCATGTATTCTCCAAGGTATTTTTTTTAAAGTCTACAGCAGCTGATGTAAAATCTATACTAATTGTAAGTAGAGTTGCAGTAAATAAAAATATGGAGGAAATAATCCCTGTGGTGACATAGAAAACAATGGCGTAATGAGCTGTTGTTGCACTATATTTTTAAACTAATGATACAACAGGAAACTGATTTATAACCCTGATAGTTGTGGATTCTTAATTCCCTAAACCAATCAGAGAAGATTACTGTTGTCTAGCAACAGATGAGGAGAGAAGCATATGCTTTGACAGTCTTTAAAACTAACTGCAAATTCTTTCCCATGCATTATGTTCAAAAGCAAGACATCAGATAATAAACCTATGAAGTGCTACACAGTAAATGTATTATAGATGTTTTACTGTCGGCCACAATCCAAATTATAAGCAAGTCTTCTTTTTTAATAAAAGTACATTTCTGTAAACCTATACAAGCACCTGGAGGTTGGATCAGTTGAGAAATACCAAGATACTGAGCAGCCACATTCTTTCAATCATATTCTTATATGAGTCTTTGTCTTTACGTGTATGTCAATAATGAATTAGGCTGAAACATTTAATGATTATTGTTTCCCCATATACTTGAAAGTGTAAGGACCAGCTGATGCTGTGTTCTGTACTTGTTAGGGCCTGTGGAATTTGAAGCCAACTGTTCTTTGTCTCTTTGGGCCTCAGGCTACATCCGCACGTCTACATTTTTGTTTGAAAACCCTGCTACAGATACGCCTGGAGTCCACACCACTCCGCAGTTTTAGACCTGCTGGAATGAAGAAGGTTTGAAATGGCCCTCTGCCAAAACAAATTAACAGGCAATAACCTCGGCTACCAGTGTAGAACGCAACATGGATGATCAATTACAATCCTGGTGTCTGCTGCCACTGTTGCGGGGTTAAATTCTGCATTATACAATGATACAACTGCTTATTATTTGAGCATCTGCCACTAACAAAATGCTGCACACAGACACGCACGTTTTCCTGTTTAAACCGGCACATGCATTTACATAATTCATGTAATATGCGTTTTCAGGCTTGTTAGTATGGATCGGGACTAATACTGAGCCAAGATGGGCATTTGTGGTGGTTTTATTTTGAAAAACGCAGTTTTGAATTGAAAATATAGTATCGGTGTTGTAGCCATAGTTTCCATTTCCTTCAGCCCAGACATGCAAATGAAGTATCGTTACCTTATTCGATAGACTGGTGTTGTACTCATGACGGACACCACCTTTTACCCAGTGTGAGCTGACAGGCCGGCTTCAGATTCAAATAGAGGTTGTAGAAGAGGTGCTCCTCTGTGAACTCTGAGTGAACTGAGTGAGAATATCTTGGTGTTTCATGTCACCGTCATGGATCTCGTGCTCCAAACTGAACTTTCATTCATATCATATCAATGAACTGAGCTAACTGACTTACAGAGCCTAAGTGTTTGCAAAGAGAAGCTCCGAAAAAAACAACATGTGAGATTAACAGCACAGCTGTGTTTGTTTCACTGTGTTGGATACATAGTGTTATTATAGAAATCAACATTCAAGTAACGAAAATTAAGAATGGAATCAAAGTCAGTTTTGGCGGATCCCCAATATTAAAAGGCTCAGTTCAGGATCAGGGCCAAATTTGATCAGTACCAGACTCATAAATAAGAAACAACTATTAAATATATTATATAGAAGAGAGATGGAATCTAAATAGAGAAAGCGAAAACATGAGGGAGTGTGTGTGTGTGTGTGTGTGCGTGACGATGCTGGGCTCAACATGACTGTGAGATACTTGTGTATTCAGGTGGTCGTTTAAGAGATTGATTTCTTTCCCAGTTGCCCAAATGCGATTCATCTGATGAGCAGTTCATCCACTGTACCCAGTTCATAGGGAAGCACGTGTGAATATCCTGCAAATCTTTCAAAATAACTTGGATGAGTGATCATCATTGGTTCTGAAAGTAATAATTTACACAAATTTAATTTAAAACCAACAAACTTATTAAATTGCACTTAATTAAAGATAATCATGTCTCACTCAAGAATTTTCTACCTTGTAAATTGTTCTGTCTATTTTGTGGACTGGAGGGCAGTTATGTACGACCACAGTCAGGGCAGAAAGGAAACTCTTTCTTCTTTTGGAATGTGTTCTAGTCTTCAAGTCTGTCGCAGCCTCGCTGGGATTTAATCAGTGATCAATTGTCTTTCAGAGCAGCGTTTGGGGACGTGTCCCTGAGCTGTGCCCTCTTCACTTACTGATTATGTCTTCTCCTTCTATTCTGTGTCCTGCGTTGATTTAATCTGTGTGACGGAAAGTAGCACATGCTGGAAATGCCTGGGTTGACACTTGTTTTTAAGACCAGGGGCCAAATGAATATTCATTACAAATGTTGCTACGTTTTCATTTGGAACAATTCAACTCTTAAGCCCGTCTCCTGTGTGGAAATAAACAAAACCACAGCTTTGCCCATGTTTTAATAAGAATATTCTGATTTCTGGGCCTTTTTTGTTTGACACAAACATCCAGCTGTGCAACCACAATAACATGCTTTTCAGAATTCCTCCTTAGATGGGATTTGGTAGCAATTAAGCAGGCCATTAGCTTTTTATTGTTGTGTGTCGCATAAGGGATTCTTGGATGTGAATTCATAGAGTAGATCTGAGTGCTGCTGTGATGCATGTGATTAGCCTGGATACCATGTCGTTCGCAGCGTGAGGTGGCGTCACAGCCAGGAGATCCTGACAAACATCCACACACTCCCAAACAAGCTGGTGTCAGAGCAACCACAGCCTGAGATGAGAAACTCATATTTGGTGGCTGCTTCTCTGAAAGAACCAAGTGAGGCTTTTTACAGTATTGGCAACTGTCATGCATTGTTAGAAGTACTGTAGACAAAGGAGACTGTTATATCCGTGCAGATAATAGAGGTGTGTATGGCTGATGCTACAGATAAATCATGATACAGCCCCACTCAGATTCGACAGGATTTCTTGTTTTTTCTTGCTCATAAATAAAGTATGGCGGAGTATCAATACTTTCTAAATTCTAGCACTGAATCCAACATGTCCCAGAAAATCATGTCTGCCATTAAACCTAAGCCAGAAGTAAATGAATCTCCATAAAAGCCTAAGTTGTCTCAATGTCAGCCGAGGAATATAACAACATAGCTTAGTAGGACACAATTGTCTAGATGGAGATTGTTGAGTAGTATTGATTTCCTATCATTTCCTATAATTGTGTTTGAGGCTTTCAACACTCAACATTTCCTATGAACTCAAGATTAAAAGTATCTTGACAGAGGAGGTTGTTTGCGCCACTGAGTTCGGAATGTATTTATTTATTTAGTGCTTTCACAGTCTTACTGATCAGTAAACATGCCTTACAGTACAAGTCAGATTCACCACTTCGCAAAGTACTTCTAGCAGCATAGTGCTTTAATCACACACCTTTCATACATTGTTGGGCGCATGGGATGATGCTCTTTTCCTTCCTTTTTCCTTTCAGTGCTGCCTCACAAAGATTCTAATAATAATCGATGTGATTATGGATAATAAACCCCATTACCGGGTTGTACTTTTTCAGAAAGTCAGAAGAAAGAATCCCTTAGTGAGAGATTAAATAGAAGGTGCTTCTTAAAATGACACAAGAGCAGTTCGGGTGAACCAGTGCAGCTCAGTTGTGATGCAAGCGTCTCAGCAATGAGCTGAAAACTACTGTGTAACCCATCGTTGTAAAGAGAAGGTGCAGCTTCGGCTTATAATTGTCTATAGTTTCATCCCAACCAGTAACCCCATTCATCCCACACTGTTGCAGTGTTGTCCTTTATTATACAAATATAGATTATTAATGGCCGTCTATCTCAGTTTGAGAATATTTAAAAAAAAAAAAAGGCTTAAATTAGGTTTGTAAATGGCAAGGACCAGGGTTTGCTGACTGTCCCTGTGGAGTTCCTCCAGAGTTCCAGCACTTACACACAAAAGCTGAGCTTTAACACAAAGTACCTGAAACTTTAATTCCCAGGAACCTTTTTCAAGGAACTCAAAGTTTTTTGCAGACCATTGTTTGTCTGTGGGTACACTCATACCACTACGCTTTCATTTGAAAACGCATCAACTCTGCTGTGGAAGGTGGTGTCCTCACTACTCCTGAGTTTTAGAGCTGCTGAGATGGAGAGGAACGCTGCTGGCCTTATTTTAGTTTGAATACTGTTCAGACGTGTTTTAGTCTGGACAGGGAGAGACAGACACTCAAAACCTGCTTGCTGATTGGGTCTTTTTTTGTGATTTGGCCTTCGCTGACTCATCAGGCTCCTATTACATGTCAGCAAAGAAGAGTGGAGAGGGGGGGCGGATGGGTATGGACACAACAAGGTACTACGAAAACACAATTTTCTTTTCTCTGCATTTATATCTCAACAAAAGAGTGCACTTTTTCTCCAATAGGTATTCCATCAATTTCCAACACTTATTATTAACAGATATTTAATACACACAATATTCATCATTTTTCAATCTTAATTAATTCAACAACTTTAAATTTGTGTTATGTTCTCTTAAGTTGAGCTCCCATCAGTCCAACATGTCTTTGAAGAGTTTGTTAAACAGGATGGACAACGGTTATTTTTCCAGTTATTGTCTTTTTATAGTCTTCTGTTTTCATTACATGACTATTTGAAGACACAAATAGCTTTTTCAGCCTGATGGATCATTTGAAGGAGTCGGCACCCTCCCCTTTGGCTCAGTGGGGGACTGAAGGGAACATTAATAGGTTCCTTGCTTTATGTGCCTGTACCCATCTGCCCCCTGCCTCCACCTCTCCACTCTTCTCCTCTGCCTCTCAGAAAAAGACTTGTTTAATTTGAGCCGTTTTGAAATACATTTGACATAGATTAATTATACAGGCTCTTCACATCATTTAGTGAGTTGCCTACGAACACACACCCAGCCACAAACACTCACACAGAACTGGAGGACCCGATTATTCCGGGCCCTCTTCCTCCTGCAACAAGTCAACTTTCCCCTCGGGAACCTGCAGCAGCCGTCCCTCCCTCTCCGCGCACACCTCCTCCGCTGTCCTCAGCATCACTCGGTCCTCCTTCGCGCCCACTCTCCAAGCCCTCTCAAGTCTCAAACGTGATTGCCTCTTCCTGTAAAGCTCCATCCAATCACACCTTTCCTGGCCCTCGCACACGCTGCTTGACTGATCAGGTGAAATTGCGCTGGAGATGACTGTAGCTTTTTCAACAATTTCATGGCCTAGTTTCACTTTGATAAGAAAAACAGTCAAAACAGGAAGGAAGGGGTGAATGGTCCACAATCAGTCAGCATGTCCAAATTCACAGTTACTGGTCCAGTGAGTGGTGAGAAATAATCTGTGGAAACAAAAATGCTAATTCTTTAGGAAGTTGGATGTTATTTCTGTAACTGTGACCACAATAACTGTCTTTAATGGTAACATGCGACTCACCAAGTTTAATTCTGATGACCAATTTGTTGGGTGGGTTCTATTGTGGACATGTGGGCTGAAAAGTCCCATTGGTCAAAAAATGCAACCAATTAACAACAACTAAAAATCTATATCCCGCTAATGTTCACACATTACTTCCTCCTTTACTTTCAATCACTCAGCTGTCCAGTTGTTTCAGTGCCTGCCCTTGTGCGTCTGCCACTCACTTACCAGCCATTAGAGCCTGTGTGTATTAATATGGTGATCACAACACTGAAATTGGTTACTGATCTTATTGTTGTGACTGATTTGAGAATTTTTGACTCAGTAAAGCCATGAAGTAATAACAAATAAGTTTATAATCACATAACTGAGGATTCTTTCAAAAATATTCCACAGACTGGTCAGATACAACATTAAAAAACATTGTGTTTTTTTGCCTCATCTGAATATGGCCTAACTCGGGATTCCGGAATAATTGATTTTACCGTAACCACATTTTCATAACATCACTTTTTTAATAACCGTAAGAATTGTAAAAACTAAGATATCTAACTACAGTGTCCTGCATCTTGTGAGTTGCGTTTTGTGTGTGTGCAGTGCACTTGAAACATTAGTTGAGAGGAGGAAAGTGACATCAGAGGAGTTCACAGTGAGAGAAATCCTTCTTTACTTTTGGTTTTCTGACCAGATCTGAAGCAGTGGCTGACATGCTGAAACACTTCTTCCTTCTGTAGTATCGATTATCTCAGAACCCTGATATTCCCTCTGACAATAATCGGGGCACTCGAGATTTAACATCGTGACATCCCTAGGCCTGACATATGAATGTAAGACTCAGGTTTCAATTAGCCAGAATTATCCAAGGTCTCACAGGGCCATTTTAGGGCAGCCATTGTGCAAAATTTCAGCTTTGAGTTTGTTCTTGTATCATTAAATGAGCACACATTAATTGTTGCCAGATGAGGCCTGACTGGCATCATGTAATGCAGGAGATGAGCCATAATAGAGCACACTTACTGTCACTGTGTCAGCCCACAGTGGCATCAAAGATGTGAAGAGCGCATACATCCTCACATCTTTGTATGTTTACTTTTCATAACCCGGTATGATAATCAGCCCCTCTCAGGAGGAACGGGATTGTCAGGGCCCTCTCATCATATTCTTAGCATGTAGATTAGACAAGCTTTGATCCATCTAATAAGCCCTCCTCTGGCACAGTGTGTGTTAGCTCTGCGTCATTATAGCACAGAGAGGACCCGGGCTTGGAGCTCCATCTGATGCATGGATGCTGCTGTCTTCACTCCTCTCCATGTACGTATATCCACAGCCCCGAGCAGACAAGCTTCAGTGACACCGCCAAGTTCAACAACTGCCCTTCTCCTTTCTTGTGCCGTCTCTTTGTCTTCCTCTTTTCCTGTTATTTCTCACCATCGATTTGTCTTTTCCTGTGTCTTTGTTGTTTTGCTCTGTGTTTTCTATTTCAGTGCCTGAGTTTCTCTCTTTTTTTCAAGTGAGCCTCCTGAACATCGCTTTTCTAACTTCGGCAAGAAATTCTTCATACGTCTTAATTTCCCCAGCCCATTTTTCATTTTACAATCTAACCCTCTAGGATGTGGTGTACTTAAAAATCCAATTTGACTGACACTGAAACATGATCAAACATGTCACTACATACAGATTAAATTTGCGTATGCTTGACGCAGCTTTCCATTATACATTTATTTGCTCTTTAAGCAGGGGGGGGTGCAGGACGAAGATTAAAGCTTTGCCAGCGTAACCTCGAGATATCCGGAGAAGCAGCCTAAATCACTCACCACAACACCAGTGGCTGCTTTGCGAGGTCGACAAATGCGACTGTGGGAATGTCGGGATTTGGAAACTGTTTGATCAGTTAATGTGCAGATACCCTCAAACAAATTCCGTAAGCAAACCCTCCGAGCCAGTCTGTTCTTGAAGAATTGACCCTGAGATGTTACCCTGCAGATGTAAAGGAAAGCAGTGGAGTGGAGAAGGGAATGAAGATGCTCTCCCACATGGCTAAATAAGGGGTCATTTGAAATCCGGAGCTGGTTGCAGTGTTTAACCCCTTCTTTTCTGTATTTATTATTCTATTCTGTATTATTATTGACTGTATTTAAAGATGGATGATATGATTGCCCATGCACCAAAAGTACAGCACTTGGCTGTCTGCAGTGCCGGTTATAAATCCGGCTTTCTTCATATTAGTGGAAAACTAAATAGTTAAAAACATTGTTCCTCAAATATTGTTTTTGTAATTTTAAGTACAATTCTTATGTTTATGTGCTTCAATAATTTTTTTTATTTTTTTATTATTATTTATGCTATAAAAGGGTGATGAGACATCATGATTAGGGATAAACACTAACTCATGATTGGCTGAGCTTGTCTAACTGCAGGACTCTGGCAGCCTGTCTGTGATATTTTAGCTTAGTTTCTGTATAGTGGGACGAAGTTGAGACACGTCATCCATCTTTATATACTTCATATATGCTTCCAACCACCTAGGTCATATGACAGTTGCCAGACCACTGAAAGCATTTATAAGAAGAACATAAGGGAGCCATTCAGCCAAAAGGACGCTGACGTGATTTGGGACATAGAACTTGATTGAATTAGAGCCTGGGGAGGCCATGACAGCAGACTTTTTGTCTCATATTCAATGTTGGCTGTAGGGGGAAGGCAAAGACACTCTTGCTACAGACATGTACAGACAACACCAGCAAAAATAACACATTCTCTGAATTTGTGTAAATAGTAAAGGAGTGCCCTTTCAGACGTTCTCCCTTTGGTGGACTTGCGTGCAGATGTACATTCTAGAGTGATACATGAACTTGTGTCTGAAAAACAATGTGAAGGAAAGAAAATCGAACTTTTTCTACTTGTACACCCCAGTGGACACTTTCAGTCAGGGAATAAAAGATTGTTCTTGTTGCATCAGATTCTGGAAGTTTGTTGGATACACTCTCCCCTGTTTCCACTGTCAGAAAGCCTGTTTGAAGCCTACTGAGGGTTTTCTTCATCTAATGTCGATGTTTTAAGGCCATGGTTAATTTAAAAATTAGCAGCAAAGGTGTTTATAGCTGTTGGACAGCCATACTCAAAGGCTGGGGGTAAACCCCATTGTAATACAGTGGGAAAAGCAGGTAATCATTCACTGATTGTTAACAACTCACACTTCAGTCTTTCTGGAGGCAGTCATGGCATTGCATTCTGTCGTACAAACACAAAGTGATGAAAGTAGTTGTAGAAGTAATAGTATCAAACTTTCTCCCTCCTAACCTTACCCTCCTGCTCACACCTCCCACACTCCTCCTATTGCGACCCTGTTGTGAGAACTTGTGCTCTTTTAGCTGGGGCTGGAGAGATATTTGCAACTTAACAGCTAGAACATGATGCAAGAGAGGTGGGAGTGCATCTGCCGAGCCTCATGTTGTAATGTTAGGTTTAATGAAGTGGTAAGGAGCAGTCTTGAAGTCACACTGGGTTGCTTCGTTTGGAGATTTACTCCGAGAGGGGAGCTAGATGAGAAAGATGGTACATGAGGCATGTTTAAAATGAACTCCACCTATTATGCATTGCACTACATGACACTTGACTGGGGGGCGCAGTGGTTATCACTGTAGCAGGGTCTTTCTTCATGGAGTTTGTATTTTCTCCCTGTGTTTGCGTGGGTTTTCTGCGTATGTTGTTTGTCGGTATTTGTCGGTGCTGCGATACACCGGCGACCTGTTCAGGTCCATTTTGCCCAATGTCAACTTGGATTAGCTGCAGCCCCCCATAACACTCATGTAATGGATTGATGGACTTGTGTTGCAGCAGTATCCTGGTTTTTACAATAAACCATTAAAAGTTGATGACTATCTTATCATGCAATTTCTTATTACTCATTATAAACAACACTGACGCTGATCTGATAACCTTCTGAAGGGAGGACTACTGATAATCACACAAAATGAAAAAAAAAAAACAAGGGGCGACTGTGGCTGAGGGAGTAGAGCGGCCGTCCCCTTACCAGAAGGTCAGGGTTTGATCCCAGTCATCCCTATCTGCGGATATAATGCAGTAATCTATATTACTCATATTATTATAACCAAATACTATTTTATTTTACTCATCCTATTTTAAACAACTATTGTTATTTATAGGCACTTGTTCATGCATTTTCTATTTATATTTTCATTTATAATACATTTTATACTTTTATTTTCGCTCATATTTTTTAAATGTAATACTCTACTGTTTTATTCGCAGCACTTTACTGTGTAACAGTAATCTGAGGGAGGCTGGAACTGGAATTTCCTTCAGGATGAATAAAATCTTATCTTGTGACAGAAGCAAAACAATCAATCAATCAAATAGTTGCACAGATTTTCACCTCAACCACCTGCAACAGTAAAATTGTAATATTAACAGTCACAGGGGATATTTCTCTACCCTGACTACTTTTAATGCCTGCGCTACATTTGTTTTGTAATATTCATGTGCTTACCTTCTCTTTACATTTTCAAATGCAGGACTTTTCAATGCATCCTTTATAGAATGTGAATACTTCCATTACCCACAAAACTCGACCACCAATAGGTCAACTGGAGATTCAGGTGTGTTGGCAGCGTCTAATGTAGCCTCGGGCCCGTAGCCTCAAGCAGAGATGAGGACCTTTACATTTTTTTCATACTTGTAGTGTTTAGTCCCACTTGACAGTGACTCTAAGCTAATAAGTAGAGTTCAGTAAGAAAATCTGAGATCATTGTCTAGGTCACAAACAGCCACATGCTCATAAAGGCATCAAAAGCACCACCCCAGCTCCGAGCTCCTGGCATTTTATAACACTATATGGTTCAGAAACAGCCTCTTTGAAAATGTTGTAGGAGTAGCAGGCGTGCGGTGTCACTTGAGATCCCTCACAGTTGCTCTTCTTCCTCTCTGATATTCGGCAAAGGGTTTTCTGAGTCGAGACAAGTGTAACGATTTCACGGAGCTTGTAAAGACTTTATGTTGTTTGTCAGCTGTGGTGCAGCAGTCTTCCTTAAAGCAAACCCTGTCTGTGGTAAAACAGAATTAACTTTTACCTGGGGATGTGTAATTTCACTGCAGATTGTTCTCACTGCAAGTTTTCTGTTCTTGGCGTAGACACAAAAGGTTTTTGTCGCCGAAAAGTGCAATCAAAGTCCTCAACCTCTCCAACCCCTTTTCTCTAACATGCGACTATGACTTTGCTGAACCGCTGTTACTCAGCAAAAAGAAAAACCATATTTCAGCCGAGTTTCATCATTAAAATGTGACATCCGCTCGTTGGTGGTGCTTATGTCTAAATTAGAAAACATTCATTACTCTGTCAGATAAGCTGCCATCATATATCATATCAAAATGTGCTGATATCAAGATTTGGTATCTGCTTTAAGGAGATTGTTTTCTGCACAGTTAACTCGTCTCATCTCGTGCGTCATTTTCACTCTGACTTTTACTGTATGCTAAACTGCTGTCAAGGTCAGGCTCTTCTGGGCTCCTCTCCTGTCTGCAACTGTGAAATAAATTACCCGAAAAGAAAAATGTAAATTTGCAAGTGGAGTTTTCTTTTCCTTTGTTGCCTTTTGAAAAAACACAACATGAAGCTGTTGGACTTCAAACTGTTTTCCCTGCAGAGGTGCTTGGCAACGGTGAGAGAAATGAGTTAAGTGTTTATAGACACATTTCTCATAATGAAAACCATATGGACAAGTTCAAATTATATATGTCTCGTGATTGTTTTGTTCTACTGCCAGTGTTGGTCCGATGATAAACAAATGAACAATCAGAAGACAAAAGAATTATAGTAATATTTATTTCTCAGCACGATTCCCTCATTTTAAAAAGTTAACAAATTGACAACAGATGGTTTAATCTTTATTCTTCAGTTGTACTGTTTCAGTTATTAAACATCATTCACAACATACTGTGAACGAGTGAATGCCGCTCTGGAAGCCACTTGGATGATACTGTTGGCAGATCACTATGAAATGTATATGTCAGTGTTCAAGGTCTCCAGAGGATGACTCCTATTGATCACCCTCTGAGCTTTCCCCTTGTGACATCATGAGTCTATATTTTCTATCTGCATATTCCAATTATGAAAATCTGAGCCCGCTCATTTGTACTTTACATATTCATGTTCCCCATACTGGTAACTTTTTTTGCTAAAAATCATGCTCCATGGGGATAAACCTTGTTCCCTTGAATGTTCATTAAAAATCTCACATGTTCAAATACTACAGTTTTTTCTCAATAATTTATACACAGTGCCCGTAGTTTTTTTCACCCATATTAGCAGTCAGTACACCACTTTGGTTTAGATGAAATATAGAATTTAAACAGTTATTGAATAAAGTCAGCATAAACTGTCATAAAATCTGTAACTTTTTCTACAGACACTATGGTTTACTCTTGTGTTCACCAACAGGTGAGAGGCCAGTGAAATATCACAAAATGTAATACATGACACAATTTACAGGGAGTTTATAGTAATAAGAAATGATTGATAAATGAAAATATTTGACTATCTTAATTGTTTAAGGAATTTGTCTGACAAAAAAGGTTTGCTACTTTTCTCCCGGTTCAATGTTAACCTGGATATGTTTTTAACTTGTTGGTTGAACGAAACAAGACATTGCCTCGGACCCTGCACCTGCATTTAACTTTTTCATACACACATATCAAAAGTGACGTTTAATTGAAAAGCTTAAGAGATTAATAAAATCAGAAATACTCCTCTGGTTCCCTTTACTAAACATTGTTCCTGCTAAACATTGGCATTTCGCCTCATCATCAGCATTTAGCATTTAAGCTTGAACTCGGTGTCTGGTTTGTTGTTTATTGGAATTCGCCTGAAACTGAAGATGATTGTTATCTATATGGAAAAGACATGGGCAGCTGTGGCTCAGGAGGTAGAGTGGGTCGTCCACTAACCAGAGGGTCCGCAACTTGATCCCATTCTCCCCCATTCCACACGCCGAAATGTCCTTGGGCAAGATACCGAACCTGCATTGCCCCTGACGTCTGTGAGGGAAAGTGCTGCACATAATTGCGCTGTAGGAATGTGTGTGGGTGAATGACAAGACTCTGTTAAGCTCTTTGACCGGTCAGCAGGACTAGAAAAGTGCCATGTAAATACTGATCATTTTCCAGAGTGTGCTTTGAATGTATTGCCATTTGACATTGTCAAAATTATACCTGCATTATACAAAGAAATTCTCTTCATAAAGGTTTTGAAAACAGTAAATGGTTTGCATTTATATAAGTGGTTTGTATTTAGAGAGCTTTTCTAGTCTTGATGATCCACTTGAACAGCTTTTCCATTAGCAGCGACTTTTTGTTCTATGAGGGGCAATTCAGGGTTCAGCATCTTGCCCAAGGACACTCTAGCATGCAGATTGGGGAAGGCTGGGGATTGAACTGCTGACCTTCTGTGTGGAGGTAGATCGCTCTACCCCCTCAGCCACAGACGCCCAATATATATCAAAGATATTTATCTGCCACCAACGTTCCTTGGTCAGTCTGCTTAAATGTACTGCCTTTGTGCAACGTGTTGACTTGAGTTATCGACAGTGACATAAATGCACTTTCAGTAAAGTGTTCTGGATTTGTCCTCCTACTGCACTGACCTGACCTGACCTCTCCTCTTAACTCCGCAGGTAGAGTACCCAGTCAGAGGGGAAATAGCGCTCTCATCCAATGACCTCCAACTGGTGCTTCAAGTTGAACGTAATCAGTGAGTATTCCTTCTCTTGTCCCATCTTTTCTGCTGTAACACCTGTAATAAGCTCCTCTGTTAGCTCCCTGACAAATTGGAATTTACTGGGAGACTGTAGAGTAAACTGATAATCAAAGGAGACGAAAAACGGCTCCAGTCATACCTCTTCTCTGTCAGGGCTGTCTTGCTGTTGGTCAGCCTGTGATTCACTGCACAGGCTCAAAGTTACAAAGTGTCTCCACATCTTGAAAGTTTGTAATCTTAGAATCTTCCACTCTTATTTGTATTGCTATTTCATTTAGATGAAAGAAGTACTACCGTCAACTGACGCTTAAACCATCAATGCAATCAAATGCATATTTTCTAATTGGTGAAGAATAAAATAGGACATAGGTTCTTTTTTTAGATTCAGCTTCATAATTAATCACTGAATCTTTTTAATTTTATTCGTTAAAAAAAAAAAATCGCAATATGACATATATTTATACACACTATAGCCTCCAGTATACTCACTGTACATTAGTGGATGCTCACAATGGTTGACATTCTTTGCACTTCTAATTTGAGCTGTGTCCCACCCTGGGTGCGTTGGCTGCTTAACTGCACCAGTTTTCAAGTGTATTAGAATCTATGTGAATATTTTTGTGGTTTGTCAAGTCATTGTGCAAACACTACTTTCTTTAATTAATGCTGTGTAGTAACAGCCTTACACATACATGTGATGAGCATATTATTAAGCTCGTGTTAGTTATTATACACTGCAAAAATCTCTATCCGGTCCTTTTAATTGGTTTATTAACGTCTGATTTTAAAAGTAGGTATACAAAATGGGGCTCTCTACATTGAAACTAGGAGGTGAAGAGAACACAATCTAGCAATGTATATCTACATATAAACACACACACACACACACATATATAAGATCACACATTACAAAGGGGACTGTAGCTGTCACAGCTGTTATATTCAAATGTGAACTGTGGCTTTGTCTGCAGGTGCGTGACTTCAGAAGGAATGAGCGAGTGTGCGACGCTTCGACGAGTTGCACACTGAGGCACATTTCAGTGTTTCGGTCAAAGGCAGTGTGCACATAGTGAATGCATAGGATTGCAGTTGCTTGGAAACAGATTGAGGACTTGGAGTAAGAGGAGACAAATGGAGAAAGTGACAGAGACAGTAAAGGAGGCACATAGAAAAACCAGAAGCCCTAAGACAATGGTGGCATACATGAAGCAGACAGGCAGTGATAAATGAGATGGAGTGGAGACGGAAATGTAAAGAGAGTTGGCTGGTGATGGTACACTGAGTCCGAGCCAGGGAGTCACAGTGTGTAATTCACTGTACTGGCAGACTCTGTGTTTATTTTAAAAGAGCAGCTGAGTCCCAGCGAAGCGCATGGGCTTGGTCCGGACCATTGAATGTAGGTCAGAGAAAGGGGGATGCTTTCTGGGGAAGCAGTCGCTCTGCTGAAGGAGGACATAGTGGGAATGTTACTGGAAACTGAGTTTATTTTATGTCCGGGCGTCTTCCACTGGGACAGAACTGGAAAATGTCCAGGAAACAGCACGGTGTTTGAAGGCCAAGATCATTACTTTTACATTAATGAAAGGAGGAGAAAATATGTCTGGTTTAAATGATAAAAGTATCAGTTTAATACATCATTAGGAAAAAACACAGTGCAGCTCATTATAACGGTATCTGTGTCTTACTATGAAAAAGTGTTTCATGAAAATAGGAAACATACCTTGTTATTGTAGAATCTATCCTGTTTTCATGACAACTGACAACCTTGAAGAAAGGACAATCTTGTTACGATGACAAAACTAACTTTTTCAAGACAAAATGTCTTACATGCTAAATATACAAAATACATTTATACATTTATATTCAAAAGATATTTTGTTATCAAAATAAACTTGAAACAAACTTAGTAACAATAATGAATATCTTGTAATAATTATGCAAAATGAATCAAATTCAGGATTACATGATTTCTTCAATAGGAGAAAACTCCGTCTCCAAGTATAAGTACCTAGTTATCCAACTATAAACATGTACAAATATGTTGAACTGATTTTTAATTGTAATGTGATGACATATTTGAACCCAAAAACTCTCTTAATTCAAAAAACCCCCAATATAATAAGATTCAGCTCTCTTACTGACAAATATCTTAATTTTTCTTAGAGTGTAAACATTTAGTTAAATCATCAAGTCTCATTCCATAGTGAAGTTTCCTCACATGTTTGGTTTGTCCTGACTGGACTGTACCTGCTGTTAACAGCCACAGTCAACCAAAATGCGATTCAGGACGTTATTGATCATATGTGATTGATTATATGACAGCTTGTTCTGTTGTGTTGTGTTCTAATCTTCGGACACCAGAATGCTCTCTTAGACCGTGTCAGTCCATTTTACTTTGAAGGGGAACTTTTAGATGGATGCTTTTTTGTGAAAAAAAAATGAAAAAAATCTGAAGAGTGCTAAACCTAACTGATAGTGTGACTCCTTTGTTTCAAGTGGTTTAAACAGACATGAAGGAAGAGGAGAAGAGAGGGATGGAGTGAGAATGAATGTGCAGGGGTGAAAGCTGACCTCACCACACACATCCTGAGCTTGAGCTTGAGCGTGAGAGTGGGGAAGCCTGTGTGTGTGTTGGGTCCTGGAATGCCAGCTGATATGGGGCTGGACGTTCCTTTGCTGGCTGAAATATCCGGAACAATTTAACCGCGAAGCATGTTTGGCCGTCGTGACACTGGTTTGTTGTGTGTGTTTGCTTGTCTTCTGTTTGTGGTGTTGCAGAGTGTGGCCTCATGGCATTTGACAGCACTGCTAGTCAGGGCTGTCCACTAACAACCACAACCCACAGGAGGGGGACCTCAGTTATGCGCAGACACGGACACCGATGCGTGGTTACCTCCGCAGAGGAGGTTATGTTTTCATTGCTGTTTGTTATTTTTGAGTAGGATCACTCAAGGTGGATCAGGGATTTATTTTTTTCACTTTCTTTAAGATGGTGAAATTGGAAATTAAACTTGGCGGAGATATCCACACTTTGATCGCCCTTGTACTTGTTAGTTTTTAACTCTGCTTGGAGGACGTGTTCCATTAACGTGCAGTAAATTGGTGTCTATGTATTCCGAGCATGTTAAAACGAATCCTAAACAAAATGGTGAGATGCTTCATCTGTATTGTAGGGGTGAGGGTTGCTGCCGATGAAATTAACATCGCGCTGAAGGAGGACAGATGTTATCCGTGTCCTTGGTCCCCAAGAGCCTCTAATTTCAAGCAGGTTTTGAGTTTGTGCACTTGAAAAGTTGCTAAATTGAACAAAGTGGTAAGTAAAAGCACATGCACACTGTGCATATCAGCAGTCAGTAGCTTCGACTGTAGTGGTGACACTCCAAAAGATAATTATCATATCGTTAGTAACAGAAAACCTTTCTTTGGGCTCCAGTTGCTGATCTGATAACGCACATACCATGAGACCATTTGCTCTGCCCCCTTTCCCAGCTGTTACTATTACAAGGTCATGGAAGTGCTAAGAAAATTTAAAAAAAGTAAAATTGGAACATCTACAGTTTCATGACACCTGGAAGATTCCATCTGCTGACAAGTGATGGACTCCTCCACAACAGCTTAATGTGGCAAAACACCACTTCGTATGGAGCCGGAGAACTGTGTTAAGTGAATGTTGAATAATATGTACAGAGTGACTCACAGAGTGTACTTTTGTTGATGAGGGCCGTGAGATGTTGACACCTCCAACATGCAAGCACGTGGACCTTGAGTTAAGTTTATTTTGTCACTTATGATTGGTTATAAGATGACCCCCTTTTCTAACATCTGCCGTTGAGGAAATACTTTTTGAGGACAAGAGCCCCACTGGGAAACTTTCTCTGAGAAATATTAATCCAAGGAGATGGTTCTCATCACTGAAGCCTTTTGAAGTACAACATGAAATACAGTCATGTATAAAGCCCACATTAGTGCATCCTGTCTGTCAGTGACAGACCCCCTCTCTCCTGTCAGACTGCTGGAAGCAGTCACATTCATTCTCTTGGAGAGGCCGTTTTGTAAAAGATTCAATTCTCAATACATCATTGTCACAGTTACAGCTTCTAGATCAGAGGTATGTCGTTTTATCACCGGCCGTGATATCTTGTACCATTTCAGTAGGTAACTTGACTGGCTCGCCTAAATAAAAAATCGTGGGATCAATCTTAAAAATGTCCATGCCATTGAAATGGTAAATGATCTGTTTTGATATCATTTTCTCGTCCCGATAACCACTCAGAGTGCTTTAAAGTACAGTTTTGCAATTCATTCAAAAACACATTCACACAAGGCATCTATGTGCAGCACACTCTCTCGCTGTCAGCTCTCACACTGGGGGGAACGTTGGATCAAACTGCCGACTCTCTTGTAAGTGGATGACCCCCTCAACACAGGTGTATGTGTCTGAGGAGCAGAGCTTGGTTAATGTTAAAGGTCGCAGCTGAGTAAGACTTAGTTGTTCTAATTTACTAGCGGCTGGGTGCCATTGCATGCTGCCCAGGGCTGCCGGCAGTGAAGTTAGGCAGGTGACGCAGCGTCTCCACCAGGTCCAGTAAAGCCTTGCCACTTGACTGAAAAGCGAACGAAGGCGCTCCTTAATTCCCACGCACACCATCATCCTTCCCCGACTGTGGCTGGGATGTTCTAGCCATGGTAAATAAACTAAATCAACTTAACTCTTGTGTCCTCTGAGGCTGGGTGTCCTTGTAAAGATGCAGCCAACAGCTGAGTGTGTTATGTGCTTGGCTCTCTTTGACATACTCCTAAAGGTCCACTGCTCGATGGAAAAAAAAAAAAAAGGAACATTGGCAAAGATAGTTCCGATTTTAAGGCTGGAGAGCAGGTGCAGATTCTTAAGGTGGTAGTAAAATTCAGAGGGTTCTCCCACATGACGTCATTTGGGGCTGCGAATCTGACATGTTTGCATTTAAACACCTGCTTGATATGTAGTTTATTCCGCAGTGATAGCTGCCACAGAGAAACAAATACTTGTCCAAATGCCCTTGTCGTGCTATGAAATTAGCCATTGTCTCATCCCATAGGACATCATTTCATAAAAGCTGAAGCTAATAGCTAGTTCTTAAACATTTACACTGAAACCCCTTTCAAGAAAAAAGGGGAAAAAAAGTAGTCCACAAGTTGAACTGGCACAGTGTCAGTTATTAAATTAAGTTTTTTCATATTAGAAGATAAGAAAATCCCTTTTATCAATGTATAACGTGCCTGTCTATGTGTCTGAGTGTGTGCATGTGTTGCTTAAGTAAAAAGAATTACGCAAACACAATATATTAAAGAAGAGCCAACAGGGTAATCATCATGTGTTAAATATTAATGCAATCAAAACAATTGGCCATATCATTCAATTAGTTTGCGGTGGCTGGTGGTGCACGGCAGCTTTATCTCCTCGCCTCAGTATCTCTCTCACACACACACACACACACACACACACACACACACACACACACACACACACACTCACACAGCTCAGGATGCTGGCATTGCACATAAGGACCACATTTCATTTTAAATGGCAAATTTTCTTCTGAGGGTTAGTAAATGAAGTGTAAGCTGTCTTTATGTTAATAAAAGCCTTGATTACACTGCCACCCTTGGATGATGCGTAATGAAATGGGCTATACATGCCATCCATTGTACATGATGATGAGGTGGACCCCTGCAAATGTTTCTAGTTGAGCTGACAAGGTGTTAATTAGCACTCGAGCCTTTGGAGAGTTTTGCCTCACAAAGAACAGAGTTTAGAGGCACTTTTTAAGCGCCCTCCTGGCAGCAGCTTTTATTATTCCAGTTCCTTCATCGATTTCTTTTTTTTCCTCAGGAACTGGCTTGTTTGAACTTGGCTGCAGTCTGACAGTGTCTCCACTTTAATAATGATTAAAATCAATAATGAGCTTTGTTCTGTTAATCTGCTCTAATCCAGCTCGGATGTCAGCTCAGACGATGACTGGCAGCTCCAAGCCAGCTGCACCCAGCCTTCTTCTTTTTTTTTTTTTTTCGGAGCAAAATCCCCCAAAAACCACTTCGATTTGGAGCTGCTTCAGCTGGCAGGATGAAGGGAGTAAGGGGAGAGGAAAGGGAGGGAGAGGGATGACTCTGTAGTGTGGGAAAGACAGAGACACTGCAGAGGGTTCGCGAGGCTCACAGGAAACAGAGTAAACCTTCAGCAAGTTAGTCCTGGGGGTCATGGAGGGTAGAGATGTGGACAAGTAGATGCCGAATCAGACTGAGACAGAGAGCAGGTGGTGATGATGGATGATGTAGACCTGCTGTATACCCTGAAGACTATGTAGTGCTTCCTGTTTGGCATGCACTGAGGAAGTCCTGCTGTGCAGCCTTGAAACATTATCTTTTTACTCCACATTTCTGCATGATTGCGTAGCTGTACACACACACACACACACACACACACACACAAACACACACACACACACACACACACACACACACTTCCTTTCTCTCTTCATCTAAATACAGTACAGTCCAAGGACCAAAATTTAGTCCAGGTATTTGACATAATTAAACAACAGAAGAAATCAAAAAGAACTGAGTGAGGCTGGGTAGGTCTTTCCCTCTGATATAATGTTTAAACAACGAGGACGTTCGTTTGGTGCACTTGAGCTTTTGTCGAGTACTGCGCCTAAAGTTGGAGATGCAATCAAATGAACCGGTTCATTCGTTTTCTCCATTTAAACAGAAAGAATGCTACCTGCCCAACTGTGAACACGCCAACATCAGACACATGCCAATATACAAACCAATCAGTGTCAAGTAGATGCGGCCTACATAGGTGACGACAACAAAACGTACATTTGTCATACAACAATCTTTCCCTAAATAACAATGTGACCAAAAAGAAAGGACACTATGGCTCCGTCCTGTAGGACTTTGTTACCATCTCACATTTCACGTCACACCTTAAGGCCAAATCACACTTCATACACTTTTCCCACTTTCTCAAACAGCAAAATTATAAACCACAACACAGCTACGAGGTTGCAAAAACAATTTCATCGTTAACAAGATTTGATCAAATGGTTAAAGGATCTCTATTTATAAAAATCATGCAAATATTTTATGTTTAAGTCTTTGGGACTCTCAATGTGCTGACCTTTCTGTTGTTCAAATATTTAGCTCAGTGCAACGTCAAGTTACTAAATGTCACTGTCACTACTCGCATAGTAATTGCTTAATTTCCCCAATTACAAAAATCAGAGGGTTCCTACTTGTTCCTACATGTTCCTTCACTGCCTTCCCCTCGTCATGCGCTCTGACTGGGTGGAGCTGAGTTGTCGCTGACATCAGCTAGATGTCCAGCTGTTTGGAAGTCTGATCAGAGTCTGCAACGAATTGGAGACGTGTCAAAGGGCCTCTCTAATCTCATCTATGAAGAAATCACACATAGTGGTAGGTGAGTGTGGGCGATCGAGCACAAATTGTGGGCATTTGTCCTTGACTTGCAAAACTTATTGGGGACTCGCAAATCCTGCAGAAAACCATGTAGAACTAGGCTTAAAGGGCAACGTGCACCTGTGCAGCGGTTGGTCACTCATTTGAACAACCCATCATCTTTCTGTCCTCGTGCCAGTCCTGTTATGATGTCTCATCATCTCCACTCCTCACTGAGCCCTCAGGATTACTGGTTCAAGTCAAAGTTTGTGATATAGGCAATATAAGTGCATCCATTTCCTTATGTTACTATCTTGCATTAAACTATGTATGTGACTGACAAGCCCAGACGGCACCTTGCGCACAGACAGCTGAGTGATCACTGTATAATAAACAGCAAAATCTGTATTTTTAGTTGAAATATAATATGACAAATGTGAAATTCAGGATCCCGGATAGCACAAGGCACAAAAAGCTCACATTTGGTGCTGGTACAGATATGTTGTTGCCCTGAGCCATCGTCGCTCCTTTTGTTGTCAGTGGAAACCATTAACCTTGATCCTGTGACAGGGGCTTTGGGAGTTGACAGCACACTTCACAGATGGGTGACAGGCCATGAACAGACGTAGGGGCCAATTAGAGCTGGTGTGTCAAACATGGAGGTTCCTGGTTTGCCGTGGTGCCAGTTTGAGGTTAGCTTGTGAAGCGTGCTTCCTCATGTCACCCCATTGAGCCTGTTCCACTGTCCTTGTTTAAGAGTTAAGCCACACATACACTTGATGCCCATGTGATCAAGTGACTGTCTTTCCAAGTAGGCATTTGTCTTTTTAAGTGTTACAGAGCAACACTAGTTTGATTCCCACTTCAGACCAGATCATTTTTTCTTTTGATCACACGTGTCTCTGTTGTTATCCACGGTGAAAGAGTTCTCCAAATGTTTCCCTGACCATGACAAAGTACTGATGCAAAAGGTTTGTTGAAATCTTCTATACATCCTGAGAGCCATCAATGAAAAAAGGATGTCTGCATGTGGCTCTTACAGCACTGTGATAGACCAAATGAAATGATTGGCTGCTGGCGTACCTGTCTGTCATTAACCGACCCGCCTGGCTGTGTTCACCCTGCCCATGCTCTCACTGTAGTCTTTACAAGCTGTGGCTCAGGGGCTAGAGCGGGTCTACCTCCAACCAGAAGGTCAATCCCATTCCTCCCCTCCTGCATGCCAAAGTGTCCTTGGGCAAGATAATGAACCTCAAATTGCCCTGGCAGCTGTGCCGTTCTCATAGAGACAGTGCTGCACTATATGAATGTCTTAATGTGTTAAAGGTACAGTGTGTAGAATTTTGTGATATCTTATGTTGAAATTGCATGTTGCAGCTGAACACCCCTCACCTCACCCTCCACTTCCAAACAAAAGAACCTGTGGTAGCTTTAGTTTTCATAAAAACTCAAAAGGTGTTTAGTTTGTCCAGTCTGGACTAATTTAAAAAACATGGCGGCCTCTGTAGAGAGGGTCTCCTCGATGTAAATATAAAGTATTTAAATATACAGGGTATTTTCTGGGGTAAAGAAAACTACAATTCATACAATTTAGATGTAACGAACTAGTGAAAACATCATGAGGATTATTCTACATTAAATTTCTGCCAATAGTTCCCTTTCACCTCAATCTTACACACTGGACCTTTTATGGGTGAACTGTACTGTAAAACACTTTGATTGCTCATCAAGTCTGGAAAAGCTCTATATAAATACAGATTATGTAGCATTTACCACCATTTCACCAGAAGTTAGCGTGCGAGTCACAGAAAAGGCTTCCAGCAGTTGTTATCATAAAACATAATACATTTCAGTCGTGATTTGTGATGGTTGTGGAAGGCACAGAGAAGTGATGTCATCCTGTAGAGCACAAAATAAAAGAATAAAAGAAACTGCCTGGTTGACGGTAATTCTCTGTGGCTTTTTAGGTGTGAGTAACAGCTCTCACATTATGCAAAGTCATTTGATCCATGGTTGATATGAACATTATTGATATGTACGTCTTAAAAAAACAACAGCTATTGGTTTCATGCAGTAAACCATCAGACCTATTCGCTGAATGAGTAATCATTGAGCTTCCCGCTCTGCCACTTGCCTCTTGTGAAGCAGCAGTCGGGTGTTTCATTGATTGAGTTAGGTTGTGTGCTGTTGTGTGTAATCCTCCTCAGCGGGACGTGAGCTCTGACTTCCAGGCAGAGCTGCATAGTTTTTTTCAGACACCATCAACTCACTGTATCTCCAAGGTAGACCCGGAAAAGCTGTAATTACAATATAAGTATTTGCATTAGCTTTACAGTGAATAATAATAGGGCTTATGCTATTTTGATGAAGCTGCAGGAAACTGCACCTGAAACCTGGCATCTATAATTTCTATATAGTGTTTTACCACGACCGCTCCTGCTCCCAGCAGCACTCAGCCCTTCATCGCCGTGATGAATGTCCTCTCTCAGCCCTCCCGTGTTTGTGTCTTTGAGGCTCAGCACAATAGGCTCATCGCAAAAATGCATGAATCTTCAATTATACCACTTTTCCTCTCTCTATTCTTCTCTCTTGGTCTCGTTAGGCATGGAGCCAGTTTTCATTTGATAAGAGCATGAACAGTTTTCTCATTTCTGTATTTCACGAAACACAATTTGTAGTTGGCCCTCATGTAATTTAGGTCATGGTAGGTATCACATGTCTCGGCGTAATCCATTATGAAATGATTATGCAAAAGAGGCTGTTAGTTATATTTATGAGACTATTATGAGTCCTGCGTGTTCACGGCGCGCACCAGGGGTTATTCTGGGACTAGTGTGTACTGGGTGAGTATTGATGGGTAAATAAAAGGCAGGGAGGGGGTTGGGGGAAGATGAACAAAGACATGATTAACAACATATGGCAAAACAAACGCTCCTGAGGAAGTGTGTGAGCAACAGGAGGATGCACATGTTTTATGCGTTTCCTCATGTGTCTTTCTGTTTGTAGGGCAATGGGTCACTTTTTCTACTCACCCCTCCCTCCCTCTTTCCCTCCCTCTCACTCTCTCCTACTCTTGCTCTCTCGTTCTGTCACCCATCCCTCCTCGTTCCACTGCCAGCTCTTGGCAGTAGTTCATTTTGTAGACATAACCAACAGCTGTCCGGGCTCCCAGACTTGTTGTGTTGTTTCAGCTGGCCAATAAATACGCTGTTTTTGCAACAGAGCAAAGGGACAGTAACGAGTGCAATCAGAGTGAAACATTGAGCACTGTTTAAGTCTTGTACCCAATATATATTTTTGGGTGATTCCCTAGTTAATTGCCAACAGATCAGTATTAAGTTGGAGTGGACGATGCCATTACTCCTTTATTGATCCACTGCATCCAAGGGTACATTATAAAAATCAGAATTAACCCAAAAAATTGTAATTTTACGACAGACTGATCCCCACAATGGACTCAGAACGCCACTAACTTCTTTTACCACCTAGAGTATGTTCAATAGTATAGAGAGAGTCTACGGATGTGAGCCAAAAAAGTAAAAAGCAAAGTCGCTACAGAATATGGCAGAAAATAAAACGGCCACCGTTAAAACCAATTTACAATTTGAGGGTATGTATAATTAATCTTGAAAAGAAATGACCTTTGCCAGGATATGAGATTTTAGTCATATTGCACTGGTCTACTCTGAGATGAGTTGGTCAGATTACTGTTATAGCACTCATGGCCACAGGTCATGTGAATGCCCTATTCTGTCTTTAGAACAATACGATATCTTAACAGGAGTTCCTTGTCCGAGGGAAATCTTGAATTTCCTGAAAATTGATCTATGTATTTTGATGTTGAGGGTTGGACGACTTGTGCAGCTCCCTGCTCTCAAAACTCAAGGAGAGCAAACATTGTTTGAGTCCAGATACTATGACAAAATGTCATATGGATAGAACTGGGTACAGTGGTTCATCTCATTAGTCCTCAACAGACAGAACACAAGTGAACGAACTACTGAGAAGCAAAGATATTTTGCATACATCCTGCAGACCAGATTCAATGCAGGTACTGCAAAGTCTTATATAACATAGAAAATATATATGTTTATAATTAAGCTGAACTAGGGTTAGGGTTAAACTGATGGTGATGAAGATGTTATAAGCACAAAAGGCAAATGATAAAACACTTTCTGCTTCTACAGCTTTCCTAACAAACCTAAATGCTAAAAAAAACTAATTATAATAAAAAGGAAAAGTATAAAGATAAAAAGAAAATGGTTGATTCAATACAAACTGTATAGGTTTGAGGTTTAATGAGGTTTAAGTCAAGGATGTCCTCTGAGCAATTATTCAACATTTCCTGTATATTAATGAGCTGGCAGCAACAACTCTGAAGTCATCTGCATCACCTAAGCTCACTGCAGGGGGGCAGGGATAAATGACTCCTGTATGCAGACAACCTTGTCGGCGTGTCTCCTCCAGCACAAGAGCTGTGCCAAACACTGCTCTTATTGGAGAAAACTGTAAAGGACTGGGACGATGAATAAATACAGAAAACATCAATTTCATTGTTAGTACATGCTCAGCTACGTGGTTTGAAATGGTCTGGCAGTTAACTCCGTATCATTTAACCCCTTGAAATATTTCCAGAGCATTTAATCTAGAATAATAAATCACGGAGAACATGGAGGGTGGGATGGATTGCAGAATAGCTCACAGTTTGCCCATTTATTAACTGTGCATTCTAGACATTGCCTGGATGTCTGCTGGTGAGTCCGGATTCTGTATGGAACATGCAAACTGTTTGACAACTCAGTGCAATCGTTGTGATTAATCGTTGCATTTGGAGTATGTGACCAGGAAATATGTGGGGGTCTTTTCGTCTTTATTCAAGGATGCAGTCTTTCCGTTTGAGAGCAGAGCTTATTGATTTCATGCTCAGATTGTTTCTATAGTTGTTAACCACAGTGTTCTCGTGATGTTAAGAACTTGACATCTTCGATTATTGGCGCTCCACGTTGACCTGATGCCGGCTCACCGATGAGAAACTGTTGAAATAGAGACGTGGAGGGCGTGAGTTCACACATCCACAACAAGGATGGGACAACTTCACTTTCAACACTACACCTGAGTTTACATCAGTTGGGGAATTCTGACAGGCTTGTTCCACAAAAGAATCAGAGGGTAGAAGAAAAAATCGGAGAGCAGAGGCAGATGTTTCACTTGCGCACAGAAGCGGCGTGAGCGTGAGGAGAATAGCTGAAGCTGGAGTGGCTGGAGTGCGAGCGTAGGGTCGCATTACAAAATCTGACTGAAAATTGCGCTCTTGAATAAAGAGAGGGATAATTATCCACCGAATTAAAGATATGCCTGGTGGTGTTTGGAATGGACTCATCGAAAACTGGCAGCACTAATAAAAACACAGGGATAATAGCTGTTCTCATTCCACGCAGAAGAAAACATGGCTTTCCAAACAACAGAATATGTTAATCTGTTTTAAATTAAAACTGAGTCAGTGGGATTAGCTTCAGATTCTTCCTCTTGTTTGATTTCTGCATGGCCGTGAAGATGCAGTATGATAATATCCCCCCCCCCCCCCCCCCCCCCCCCCCACAGTTAAATGTCTCAACCTTATCTTAAGCCACTTCCACCCCCTTAAAAAAATCAGCCTCGGAACAGATACTCACCATCGTGTTGTGTTTCACTCTGTACAAAAGCAAATCTAAAACTACTCTTAATTTAATATTTCTGCTTTTTTTCTGGTCTTTACCATACAGCATTTCCTGTGAAGCATTAACCTAAAGAGGCGAGTCCATGAGTCAGTCAATGGGTCGTCTGCAGTTCAGATAAATTAAAATATTTCAATCACCCCCTGCTGCAATTTAGGTTATAATCTAATTCATTTTTATCACATAAATGTTCAAATCTTCATTTTTCAAATAAATGATTGTGTCAATCAGTTAGATATTTTAAAAACACCATCGGTTGTCGATTGTACTGGGACCTTGATACCACGGCTCAACTCATTGATCACTGCTGTGCAAACTGACATCACCAGTGCAATATGACAGAGGTATTTCTGGTATGTTTTTGTGCAGTGAGAAGAAGTGGAGATGCATCATCCATCTTTCAGTCATTGGTTCAGACTGAACAGTAAAAAGGGTTTTTGTAAAGCAGAGAATGCAACAAAAAAAATGTAGTTGTATGGATTTGACCTTAGTATACAGTCTGCCAGAATTTTTAGATTTTATGAAATCATGAGGATTTTATTTTGTCCTGAAGCTTTTGAGCATGCAGAGGGGAATGGACCAATATAAGAAGCATGTCTTCTAACCTGAACAGATAACAGTTTCTAAATAGAGATAACAAGGATAACATCAATGGTAGATATTTATCTTTGTCTTTTTTTCAGTTGCAGTTGATCACATGTTTGTTGTTGTGCAGCCACAGCATCTTGGTGCAACTTCAATGCAGTACAATATACTGCCAGGATCATAAAATTGGAGCTAAATTATCCTATGAAAATAGATGTCGGAGTTTCATGGCTATGTCAGTGTTGCCAGAAATCTTAACAAGATGCTGCAGGGTGAACAGGGCTTAATAATGTACTATCTGATGGCTCGACCTAATGGGCTTCAAAATTACTTTGGAGAAAAATATTTAGAAATTATGTCTTAAGCTGTGTAAAAAAAACCTTGCAGTACCTGTCCTCTCCCCAGGATCCCTTAGATCCAAAGAAAGGGCACAGCAGGAAAAGACAAACTGTCCTCTCCCCGAAAAGTTGTAATCTGCAGCTCTAAGAACACCATAAAATCCAGTCAGCCATCATCATGATTTAAAGTTGCAAAGCCTCAGATGCACTGGAAAGTAAAGGATCGCTTCTAAAACATAGAAAGAAAGAAAATGCATATCACTCGCAAAAGCTAAAGAGGGGTGAATACGTTCTTCCAGAAGATCTGGCCCTTCACCCTCTGTTGCTCCCTCCTCCTCAGGCATGCTTCAGCCGCTTGATTTGTGTTTGTTGCTGAGAAGAATGTGGTCCATTATTACAAGGTCAGTGACTCACAGACACTTAGAGTGTCAACCAAAGTTGTTACCTTGAAGGCAACGCGGGATATTTTTGTTCTATTTTCAATCCAAAATTTGGCTTTTGAAAAATAAATTATGGTTGGCTCCAACAAGCTCCATCTCTTTTCTTTGTGTTTGATAAATGATCAGCTTTCAGGAGAGCAAGAGTTTTGTGGCAGTTGATGGTTAATGTTTAGTTCACTATAGGAAAATTCAAATACATTAAACTAGGAGTATTTACTTGGTATTCAAAGATGTTCAGATGAAAAAAAACTTCATTTGAGATCAATCGACTTAAGGTTTCCTTTTTTTCTGTCTATTTCACACTTGACACATCTCATAGACAGCAAACAGCTTAAACACCTCCTTATTTCCATGTGTCCATTTAGCTCTTGAAACCCACTCCCCCAACTGTTACATCTCCTCTTATCACCCTGGCGGTTTTTTCCCACTGACTTTTGTTGCAATGATGATGACTTGACTTGAGAGGCATCATGTGAGACATTTAACAACACATGCACATTGTGTCCATGTCTCCCAGGCTGCTAAACCAAGGCTGTAAAGCCTCTTTGCCAATATTTACAAATTGATTTATTGGTTATAGATCCGGGCCTGGATCTGGACCACAGGCTCCCTATTGTACTGGCCATGTCACTGATACAGTCTGCGACCGTGCAGAGCTGCATAGTAATTGAACAACCATCATGACTATATCTGCACATGAAAAGCACAAAGAAACGAGGACATTTATTCTTAGCTGCAGTTTGAGCTGTTCTAAGGTTTGCTTCATTATTGTCATTGTTTACTCAGTCCTTTGGTCCTTTCTTAATAGTTGATGACAGCACAATTTAAATCCCCCCGCATGTTCTGTCCTTATGCCTTCATCAGAATGATATCTGATGTTATTTCCTGCCAAATTGGTTGGTTGATCAACGACTTTGGTCCAGACTGAAATCTCTCAACAACTGTTGGATGGATTATCATAGACGTTTGAACAGAGAAGGACATGTAGCCTAATGAGACGTATGTGGTATTTCTAGTCAGAATTGAATGATTACTGTTGGATGGAGGTCCAAGAAATTTGGTTAATATCCCCTTCACGTTGGGTGGTTGAACTTTTTCCTCTAGAAAAATGCTTTGGTTCATAACTTACTATCTACAAAGCTAAATATATTCCCTCCTTGTTCGATCCTGATTAGAAAATTTTCCCAAACTAAAGTAAGATTCCAAACATGACACCTGACACCTCAGCATGTTAGTATCTTAATTTTGAGCGTGTTAGCATGGAGAGATTAGCAAAGTACAGGCTGTCAAAGCTACAGACTCTTCATCTGTATATATGTATATATTGCTGATTTTACTGCCAGCCTTAAAAGTCCAGTAATGAGTGGTCTAAGATATACGCTCAATTGACAGTTTAGATACACCTTGCTTAAAGTAATCCTCCATTGAAGTTCTTTGTGCTTTAACTGTATTAAAGAGGTCTTGATTCATCTGTATGATCATTTTGGAGGCTGTAATTTGTTGTGCTGTTGGGTTGTATTTTGCTATACAGAGATTTGTATTGTGTTATACTGACATCTATTATTTTGTCTACCGGATTTATATTAATAAGGGCAGGGTGCAGAACAGAAGCACCTTTCTGTATAATGCAGCACAGGTCTGCAGCGCCACAAACTACATCAAAAAACAAAAACAATACACACATGTTGTATTACATTACACAATGGTTAGCATTAACACACAAATTCTACTATTTTCACTTAAAACCCCATCTGCCTCATCACAAGAGAAGGTAATCTTATTCTCAAAGAATTAGCATTTAAGTCATCTATCCAACTCAAGTGCAGTTTCCTTGTAATCCAGCATATTGTTTGTTCATAGAGGTGTGTGCTCTAAAACCTGCACTGCTCTCCACACCGTGCTGTGTCTGCAGAAATAAAGCCAGTAATTAATGTGATAGATTTTATAGGTAACTAAAACTCACATAAAAGGTCCATTATTAAGTCTGTTGCTGCAAGGCCAGGAAAGATAATCTTGTATCTTTTGATTATGTCTATACTCTCGCCCTCAGTTTTGCACAGACTGGTTGCTTAGTGACTTATACACAAAGCTGTGAGAGGTGATTTTCTATATTTGCTTTAAAAAAAAAAGATGATCTGTCGAAGCCTATTCACACCTGACGCCGTGTCACAGTGTTTGTGGTGAACCTCATCCTGTCACACCTTTACCAGACGTGCACAGCTGCTGTGTTTCGGAGAAGTGAGGCATCACTCCCGGGGCAACAAACCCCTCTGAAGCACAGATACTAAAGATGTTGTTCTAACGCATGCAGGTGTGTGCATTGACACTTCCTGCAGCATCAGGGCAGATTCAAACAAACAACAGCATCTCAGCGGCAACCGAAATCAGTGTGTGACAAGACGAAGGAACAACACCCATCAGAGTTCAGTTCTCACTTCCTTTGTGCCTCTGCAGCATGATTTCATGGTTGACTGGCAACATCAGTTCCTGTTTAAGACTTCTCTGATGATTCTTTCTGCCTTGAAATGTGTTCTTCAAGAGGAATATAATGAAAATTACTTTACTCACTTTATTTTAAAAAGCAGCTTATGGTAGTTATGTTTAGGTTGATGGAATCTTTCGACAGTCGGTGTTTACAATGGTGGATTGGTAACTGGAAGGTTGGGGAGAAATCCTAGTCTAAAACTACCGCGGACCTTTAACTGCAGGCTAACATTATTTTACTCTATCTACAATTGCCAAGTAGATAAGGGGACACATGCCAAAGTGGCAAACTTCTACCTTAATCTGGCCTTTTGAGAGTATGTGCACCAGTGTAAGAAAAATACAGTTTTGGGAAATGTTGCATATTTGCTTTCTTGCTGTGAGCGAGATGAGAAGATTAATATCAATCTCATGTCTTTGTGTTAAGGAGGGATCTCAGGTAAGGCTTTGGTGGGCCTAGCTTAGCATAAAGCAGGGGATAACCTCTTGCCATGCTTGAAAAAATAGGCAATAATGTCTGGATCTTAATGAACACATATTAGGCACATTTAGGGGACTGATATATATCAGTTTGACATGTTATCACACTTAATTTCAGAATTTGCTTCTTATTTGCGGCTGCATCCACATTTCAAGCATTGATGACTGTTTTCTATCAGCTCGGCCGTTGAATGAACTGGCTGGCAGAGAAATGCAACCACAAGGTGGATATTCTCCTGGTCTTTTCATGTGTGGCCTTGTTTTCGATCAACAAAACTTCCACAGCTCATTGATTGGTTTGTTGATCAGTGTTACATGACCGTGTATTTCAGTTTCCTAGCGACATGTTTTCGAAAAAATGTTTCTCTTTCGCTGTAGTCCTTGTTCCTCATATGTACAACAATGACAATGACTCAGTGCTTAAACTTTAGAGTAGAAAACATGGAGGGTGCGACTGGGTCACTTGGGGCTTGTACTATGAAGTGAGTTCAACATACTCAGAATACCTCTTTTATATTTCGCTTCATTTATCCTGACACTGGACATGCTGAAAGCCTGTACGACAAAGCTGGTTCTCTATTGCATCTGTCTCCACATGGGGTGTCTTATAGAGTTACCTCGTACATATGGAATTTGTGAAACAGGGAGGAGAGAGAGCAAACGATTATGAACATGTGTTGCTGATAAAAAAGGTGAAGTTACTGTATGTCAGTGCTTCTTCTGCCTAAGCAGAGAGCACAGAAGTAGATGATGAACTCAGCCCAAATGTTCATCATACTCATGGAAATACTGAACAGTGTGTGGAATCTTTTTTTTATTTTTTATTAAAAGACATCAGAGGCTTCAATTTATATTCCTCATGTTGTTCTGAGCTGCAGTGATAGAATATAAATCAAAGCATCTTTGGTGAATTAAAATGAACCTACAGTATTTGTGATGTGTTTATATATTGCGATAAACTTTCTCTTCGTTAGTTTGAAGCTGTTTTAAGACCATCACACTCATATATAAAAATAATTGCTGACATTTAATATTTTTCAGGTTACTGTTAACTCTTTTGTCCCCGTCAGGAACCTGTAGATGAATGACTCTGGTTTTCCAGTGATCTGATTGGTCAGTTATTTGGCTGGTAACAGATTTAGACCTGTTATCTCGACCTTCACCTGCACTGGAGCAGGTTAGCGGTGATTTGCGTCCATAAGAAGTGAACCCGCTTAATAAACTCAATGTTTAACCTCGATAACCCAAAAATCCTGCTTTGTAGTACAGAAGCCTTCTTGTCACTTGACTGTTAGATAATAAAGTTGAACCCTCCCAACAGCACACCACTGGGTGCCTTCAGTCCTCTTAGTGGGCAGCACACATGTTTTTTAAGGTTCTGTTCTTTCTCTTGTGCAGTGAATGTGTGTGAATTGTTAAATGTCGTTGTTTTGTTGAATCAGCGTGGGTATTTTGGAAGGCTGTAGTTTTTGGGTTTATTGTGCTGACAAATGAGATTTCTTTTTAATTTAGGTCAGGGTAAGGTTTAACCAAAATGTTCTGTTAGGATGGTTCAGGCCCATTTAGAAGCTAAAAAACTCCTATGCCGAAATATTTTCTATTGTATTTCCTAGAG
The DNA here is from genome assembly GCF_024713975.1 of Paralichthys olivaceus. Lineage (NCBI taxonomy): Eukaryota > Metazoa > Chordata > Actinopteri > Pleuronectiformes > Paralichthyidae > Paralichthys > Paralichthys olivaceus. The sequence continues at coordinate 2,955,382 of NC_091114.1, forward strand.
AGGTAGAGGTACTTGTGAATTTTAAGAGAACTGCTTAAAAACATGATTAAAGAATTTCGCTACAGAAAATAATGCATCACTAGTATATGACTAGTGATGCATTATTGCATACAGATTTCAAATTTATTCTATATCTCTTTTACATAGCATTATACCCCTCTTGATAAATACTTCAAACATCTTTTTGCAGATTCATGCACAACTTTTTGCAGGTGACAGACTCCAAACTATAAATGTAGCAATATTCCTTTATGTGTGAAGTGTGAGGGAACCGGTAATGATACTTTGTCATGTTGTCTCCTCAGTTGCAGATTTGCCATGTTTAGCTTAAGGACTCAAAAACCTACATAATATGAATAAAACTAGAAAACCTTTATCATGAAGCTGAATACACAGCTACGCTCAGTTCCCGAAAAGTGGCCAATGTAGAAACACAAGGTTTCACCTGCAGTGATAATTGATGCTCCATGGAGACAGTGATCTCTGTTGTCAGCTGTGAATGTTCACGTACTTCACGTTCTTTTGTCACTGAACCGGAAAATATACCCTGATCCAGGGGATATCACCATGGATACTATCAAAGACACGTCCTCCATCTTGATCCTTTAAAATCCATTCTCTATGGAGGTATAAAGAGCTGCAGTGTGCAACCACACAGATAAGGAAGCAAGAAGGTCTGTCCCTCTGGTTTCTGGCTGCGGGAGGCAAAAAGCACATATTCTCCCCTGAACAAAGAAAGCTTTCAGGCTGCAGCCAGGCTACAGCAGCAACTTTTATAGCTCTAAAGCGTGACACTGTTGTTAGAAACCCTCCAGAAAGCTTAATTTGAGAGCAACTACACCCCATGCATTTACTGTATTTAATATTCAGCTGGTGATAGTTCCATCCAGCTGGTTCAGGACAATAATGATGAGCGCTGCTTCAATGGAGCCATTCACTGACTCTGGTATTCCCTGTCTTGCTATGAGTCCCAGCAGCCCGTAGGCCTGCCTGCTGAGTAAAACCTCTTCAGACAGCAGAATATATTCCAGTCTTTTCAGAATAGTCTATTCAGAATATTTTAGTCATGTGTTTATTTTGACTGCTACAACACAACACACTGGTTGCATTTAGCTGTGTTTGCTCATGAAGTCTGCTGATGGCAGAGGCCTGTTTATCAGATTTGGAGACAGACAAAGGTGAGGTCTGTGTGTTGTTGACTGTTGACATTTGGGTCTCTCTTCCGCTGGATTTGTGGTATTCCACCCATCCTGTTTTGTCAGAGAGCATGTCAAGTAAACAGTCACAGTGCTGAAGAAAAAAAATATTTTGGCACTTTTAGCCATAATTACCATGTGTTGACAATTATTGCTTCATTGCTAAAGACGGACAGGTATACAGGGGATTTTATCAATAAGTGTGTATTGTTTCAGCTAATACTGATAACTGATAGTTACCTGCTTCTCATGGCCGGTACATGACCAATACTGAAACCGATTATCTCACATTTTGTATTTAAAACAAGAACTTACTATAACCTGATCAGACACAGACCCAATGGGCACCAGTTTCACATCTGATTACTTTAACAACTTCAGGTACATTCACAGGGATTCAAAACCAACTTTTGTGTCTTAACTAATGTAACCTGTGTCATCAAAGCGACAGTGAGCAACAAACTTCATATTGCTGTGGAAACCAGTGGTGGATTAAGATTGGTCTGGCACCACCCAAAGACGATACATTTCCAAAAATGGTTTTCAAATGGTCTATCATGAATTGCTCGTGTTGTCTTCCCTATAATGAGGGAATTGTTTTTGTTGCACTCGGGGCTCAGTGTGATCCGGTCATTATTAGTTTTGAATTCATTATTGAAATGACCATTCTTACTTGATGCTACTTCACTGTAGGACACTACCTTCTTATCTTTGCAGTAACAGATTATTTGTGCACTTGAATGCAGCAGAAGCAAGTTGTGAACACAGCGGTAACATATCATCACTTTCTAAGTTGTCCAAAGTCCAGATCCTTGAGCAACATTATCATTCATCCGGAGTCCTGACTGCATCCACCCTATGAATGTCAGTTGTGGTACACACTGATAAGAAATGAGCTGAAACTCATTATAAAGCTCATTAAAGCTGAGGGGACTTGCAGATGCAGCTGATAATTCACTGTTGGTTCATCACAGTGAATGACCTTTTCACATTGTTTTCACATTATCAGTTAATACATTGTTTTTGAAAATTATCAATTACCAAGTATTGATAAGTGGTACCCAGCTGCAGTCCAATGTTTTATACTCCAGTATCAAAATGTATACCCGCAAGCCTATTGCAGACCTAAGGGGACACATATCACACAGCTAGTGCACCGATAGTCAGATACAAGTTTATATAAACCTCTCACCTAACCTGTTACAACTCTGTCGACAACTAGGGGCAACAAAATAGTCAAATGGGTGAATTCTACGCTAAAGCTTTGAGAAGCAGATCTGGTTCCACTCTTGGCCGGAATAATTATTTAGGTAGTGGTAATGTTCTACATGGTGATGGTGGAAATTGTGAAAACTATAACATCATCAAATGCCTGTGAGACAATGTCGTAGTAATATCAATTACAGACCAGCATCTATCTTAATTTAGCCAACACTAGTTATCTGATGCTACTGGTCGTACCAGACCGACCAAGGCTGTAGCAGCAGAACCTGAGTTTATGGACTTGAGAAAGGGTTTACATTATTGTTGCTTAATACGAGGAAAGATGTGTTTTTAGTTATTATATTCTCACACTTTAAGTCTCTTTTTTAAGCGTTTGTTGGTTCCATCTTCTAATATACATAGGTCACCTGCTCCTCTCTGTTTAGTCACCGTTAACTGCAGGCCTTTAGGTTTGGGACTGCTATATTGCAAAATTGGTTCTAAAGAATTATTGAAGGTGTTTATGTTGTATTTTATGACACTTTTTGGACTGAATGAATATAAGCATAAGTCAACAATCAAGATACAGGGGTTTATAGTTGTTCTTTTTGTTTGAAAGCAGTATTTCCAACATCTGATCTCCATGTCAGGGATTTGTGCGGCAGCATCTTTGTAGCATTTAATCTGAGACGACACATTTCATGCTTTTTCACTTACCACTGACAGTTGCATCGCTCTTTCCACAAATAATAACTCTCTCCCTCCCCTCCCCTTGTACTTTCTCCTATAGCTTCCAACCAGAAGCCAAAAAGATAAAAGATCATGGGTATAAACACAGGACCTCCACGTCCAAGCATACACACACTGTGTCCAGCTGCGTATCCTCTCTGCCTGCTCGTTAGAGCAAATTATATCGACACACCAAAGCCAGGCTGCCTGTCTGTTTTCCTTCTGCATCGAAAAGAGCACATTACTTTTATTCTTGGAAGTAGCAGCGCTTTAACCCCAGCTACACTGTGTAGCTTTGCAGTTGATGCTCTGAGGGAAAGAAAAAAGCTGGCTGTGTTTGTGTAATTATTCAGTATCAAGGCTGCTGATGAGTTGTTCCACTGACTTTTTTTTTGTTTTTGTGAGCATTCATGGTAGACAACAGAGCTGAACGCAGCATGTTGCAGCGTCTGCCCGTGCCCGCCCCTACAGAGGGTTTGAATCTAAAAGAGAAAACAAAGAAAAACTTACGTTAGAGTCAAATCACGTCATCACATTTCCTGGGGCACAGTCACTTAATTTTACATAAGCTATATAAAAGTAATTCTTCTTATAAAGCACTATTGCATGTGTTCTGTTCATTCAAGCGATATGGCACTACTGTGTGGACCTGAGCACTGGTCTATTTTCCAGCCCCAAAATAAGCACTGTTAATATCATTTGCGTTTCAGTTTTGTCAGTATCAGTTTTTATATTACTAATTTCCGCTGAAGAACATTTTTACAACAGCAAATACACTGTACCACGTAAATTAATCTCAAAACCCTGCATCTGATACTTGTCCAAAGAACAGCAACATCGCTCTTGTGTTCCAGGGGCTGCTCAGGCTCAGTAGCCAGACCAGAAGGTTTGCGGTTCAATCCCCGTCTCCCCCACTCCGCCCAGTGTCCCTGGGCAAGATAATAAACCCCAAATGGCCCCTGTGCCAGCAGTGTATGAATGATGTGCAGTAGAGAAAGTGCTGCACATCGATGAACTGTATGAGCAAGTGTGTGAAGAGGTGGATGGCAAAACTGTACTGTGAAGAGCTTTGAGTGGTTATCAAGACTAGAAAAGTGCTGTATCAATACAGACCATTTACCATTCTTCTGCTCATGTATGTTCAGTATCAGATAGCTGCTATTAAATAATTTATTATTTAATGAAAATTATTACTGGTTATTATTCCCATCGTAAATATTTAGAATTCAGTTGTTACTTGTCATCCTTTTATCATGAGAAATTCCAGAACCAAAATGTGATAATGAAAGTTTGAATATCCAAAAATAGTCAAATGATAGTTGTTGACATGCACAAATATATCAACAACTATCAGTATCGTCAGGTGGGAGACTGTAGATGTTAAAAGTGACCAATCAAAGCAGCGGAGACATCATAGGGAGGGTCGGAAGAGAAATGCTCCCTCACGGACACTGACACATGCGGACCTGGTTAAGAATGTAATCTGGAATAGCAGCTGCCAAGAAGCAGCAGAACATCTCTCAGTACCGAGGCCTTCATACACCACTTCTTCCTAAAACTGACAAACAGCCTTTATCAGCACTGCAGCGGTATCCTCCTCCTTTTATTCTGATTGAAGCCTCAATATGGTTCAAACAAAGAACTTGTCTAACAGTGCTGGGACCTCTCCCTGACAACACATTTAAGAGGGAGGCTCCATCTGATGGTTAAATAATAGATAAAAGAATAAAAGACATTTTTATTAAACTGGGTGAGGGAAAAAAAAGGGCATTAGCTGGTGTTACGACACCGTGCACATCTGAATGCTCACAAAGTCACCTTGAGTGAGCCTTGGCTGAATGATCACTCACAACCCTGGTGTGGTTGTCTGGTCCACCCGCTGCTCCAATAAAGCATCAAGTCACAGAGTAAATATTAAAGGAAGGCGATTTCTTACAACCTTATCTCATACCTTTGGTCATTTCAAACGATCATGATGACATTGTATTCAAATTTATGCAAAGTCATTATGTGAAATACGGTGATATTAGATTTTAGACATCTTAAAGTTCCAGAGGTCTGTATTATGAAGTAATATTCAGCTTTATTATATTATATTATTGATTCACTGAGCCTAAAAGCCACCATCCCACTAAGAGGTTCCAAAGTGGTGATTATAAACTCGATAAATGAATCCAGGTTTTCAGGTCAGCTCCGGAGCAAGTCAATTGTTCAAGATAAATTCCCTGGGGGATGTGTCTCAGTAAGAAGTCAACCACCGTCATCACACAGTTCTGACTGGCCATATTAAAAAAACAACAGAAAGTTTTTTTCCTAAGCAGCATTTCAGGTAGCATCTTATCTTGATCATCATCAGAGCTGATTTAGAATCAATGGAAATCAAAGTGTTCTCTTGGAAATAAACAATGGTAATCAAAGTGTCTCTAAGCATTACTGAGCGAATCAGTATTCCCCCTGAATCAATCACAACAATTAGTTTTCTAATTTACTTAAAGAGGAATTTCTGTGGGGGTTTTTTTAATCGGGGCTCTATGTTTAGAAATGTCTGTGTGTGTGTAAATGAATGACGCTGACAAATATTTGGAATTAGTCCAATAAATAGCCTCAGTCCACTAAAGGTGTTTTTTTTTCATCCATAAAAGGCTTTTACTGTCATTCTGGATCCTTCTGATCCTTTCTGGATAAACAAGACATCTCACTCTCCACCATGCAGCACATAGTTATCCCTTCGATCTTCGTCCATATGCTACAAGTAGGGGACGTCCACTGAAGTCAATTGCTTAATTGACATTGCCTATATCAGTGAAAGTATCAGCCATAATGGTTTCCATCAGTAAAATCCAAACTTCCAACTCTCACACTCACTCACATTTCCTGTCCTCCTGCAACATCCCAGTGAGACACCTCGTTGAGTGGGACAATGACAGACTCCTAAGTCTTAGAATAACAACTTCAGGCTTTTATTGGGGAAAAAGGACTTCTAGTGGACTTTCAATGTTGGCCCTTAAAGGGATAGTTCACCCAAAAATGACGTTATTTACACTATGGTTGAAGTCTAAATGTCCTCTGATATCCTCCTCGGAGGCGTGGTCACGTTCTCACATACACACGGAAAAACCGCACACACTCTCGTCCAAGGGCACACGAGGGGCGGGGGTTTGCATTGCATATGCTAACTTTACCAAGGGGTTTGCTAAGATTCAAGGTTTTTGCAGAGGCGGTAATCTCACTCTTTGCCAGGTTTTTGATTCAGCAATAGGAGACATTAGACTGTGATCTTTGTTTCTCCCCCATCATGACAGCTTGAAAGACAGTGACTTGCCATGAAAAGCAATCAGCTTTCTCCCTCAGATGAAAATGCTGTGTAAATACTGCCCCTAATAAGATGGAGTTGAATTTCACACACTTCTTTCTGTGGACCAGCTTCAATCGAATTAACTTTAGAGGAGTGCCACGTAAGACAGTCTTTTTATACAGCAGAGCAAATTGTCTTGAGTAAAAGGGGTGAGAAAGCTGGATTATGTTCCATTACGATTCCTTCAATGAATAATACAATAGGGCCCCCGGGACCAAATGGAGATTCGGCTCATCTTTTCAAGTCCGTCTTCCATATTTCCATTTGTGCTCAGGGATCTGCTGCTTGTGTGTTTCTGCTGCCCGGTCAGTAATTCAGCCACACACAGAGGCTGAATGAGGCCAGACATCTTCTTGCTACTGATCACTACATCTGTTACACTGTGAGGCGTTTGTCTAGAGACGTCTTGGCATTTGACAGCCATCCCTTTCATTCACAGACATGACACATGTCACTTTTTTCTCCTGCAGGCTAAAATGGAGCCAATGCATTTCTGTTTGTCAGTGACCTTTAGTAGACGTCAAACAATAATCTCTTCTCTTTATCTTTAGCAGTGTCAGCTCTCTTTCAGCAGAGCAGCAAAAAAAAAAAAGTGTGGATAAAGACAAATTCAGCTGCACGAGATAAAAAGTTGCATGAGATGAGTACCTCACAGATACAGTAGATTCAATTTGATACAATCGAAATGAATGCATTTGATATTTTCCCTCTGTTCCTCTGTTATCAACGCCCAACTCCATCAACATGAAAGTCTCCACTCCTGCTGATCCAACATTTAATTTCAGGGAGATTATGCTTTTTGCAATCAAGCTTGGCAATGTCTGAAAATGATACGGGGGGACGTCAGCTAGCAAAGAAAGAAGCAATATTTTTCAGCCTTTGTCTGACTTTGCACTTTCTTCAAAGCCGGAATTCATTAGGCAAGCGTAGTATGAGACTGAGGTATCACACATCACAGGCGTTTACTGTCACTATGCTGAGCCTGCATGGTAATGAGGAGGTCGCTGACATTTATTTATGGAGATTGCATGTGGTTGTTGATTTTCTCAGTCATGTAATCCATCAGTTAAATTCAACATGCACATAGAGCATGGGAGGTAAAACCTGGAGGGAGTCTTACTCATGTTTGTGTTTCTTTAGTTTATGTTTCCATTTCAAAGATTCAGCCAGCATCCTGTTTAGATTCACCTCTTTTCACTGATAACCCACTCAACATGGCTGCCAGCAAGAGACTGTAAAATTAATCTAAGAATAATACTTGATATTGGAGGCCGATGATCTAAAGTACCTTTTTAGGGAGCAATTCAACAATATCTTGGGAGTATTCCAGCTATTTCATATTGCAAACACCATGATAGTGGATTTTAATCCCTGATACGGGGCAAGCTTCTAAAAATGCATGACCTCTACATGTCCATGATGTAAACAGGAGCATGTTTTCATGAGGGTCTCCCTTCGACATAAATTCCCACTCTCCTGTTTATAACACAGGCTTTAAAATGTGTATAGTGGGGAAGGGTCCATTTTGTGCCCTGGCTGCTTGACAGAAGTGTTGTAATCTATCTCCAGCCCTTTGACTCTTCCACTCCAATGTAGCAATGCATTTATGCATACGATGGTATGCTTTTTATATTATGTTTTTTCAATATAAAATGGATTATATATATTGTTGCTTACAGTATGACAGTAATGTCAATGTCAACCCACCATGGTTTATGAACTGAAGTTTTCAAAGCCTTGTTCAACGTGCCATTTTAGATTTTTATAAGTGCACGCCCACCAACACCTGCCACCTCCACCCATTGGACGGTAGTAGCTATCAATCATAGGGTATCGATGGCTCAATGCATACTGTGCTTTATGGTCTATGATACTTTAAATGGGACCATCATTTACAAACTGAACATCATTCTGTGATAAAGAAGACTTGCAGCCAGAGACTATAAACTCCTTAGGAACATGTTTATTGACGTTATAAATCAAGTTAGAAGAAGAGTCATTTTCTCATCATCTCCTAACGAAATGGACTTTCTGAACCATACGTCCATTTTATATTTATTCTGTGATTGAATCAGAAACCCTGTATTAGTATTTCCAGATTCTTGTCAATACACAGCTCTTCCATTATGTCAAGCCACTCCCACCCTGACTCTGTTTATTACTTTCGCCAGGGAGGTTATGTTTTCACCCAACAATCAGGCATATTTTTGGAACTGATTACTGTAACTGTGTGCAATTTGGTGCAGCTTGATTGAAAATAAGCACTTGGCCTAGCGGAGGTATGCACTCTAGTTACACCATGATATGATCTGATGACGAAACGAGGTTGAGCAGGAACATTTGCTGCTAAATGTCGCCCCCTTTTTTCTTCATGCTGTTCTGGTGCTGGTGCTGTCACCCTGCTGGGCACGAACGAAAGATGCCCCGAGTGTAAAAGCAGTGTATGAAATGATTTGTCAATAAAAAAAACAATTGGAAATAGATGAAAAGTGTTCTGTGTGATCATGGCCTGAGACTGTAATTTTCTTTGTTCTGTCCTGCTGCTGCTGCTAAGACCCTAAATTCCATTGAGATCATTAAAGTTAAATCTTATCTCACACACCACCTTTTTCTCCTCTCTTGTCTTTTTCTTTCCCAGTGAGCTTTTAGGTCCAGACTTCACAGAGACCTACTACACAGACGATGGGCAGCCAGTGACTGTGACCAATCGCAATTACACTGTAAGTATAAAGCAACAGGTGGACGTGTGTCGGGAGTTTTATCTCTTCTCCTTGTCTTTTTCCACTGCTGCTTAACAGCACTGTTCTTCAAACCAGACCAGCCTGTCTGGCACCAACAGTCCTGTGATGATCAAATTCACTGAGTCACTGCCGTATTGTGAACATTTGCTTGGTCGTCTGGCCTGTAGCTGCAGAATGTTATGCATTACACTGCTCGCATGTGATTTGCTGGTGGAATGCATGAATAAGCAGGAGTTCCCTTTAAATCCTGTCCATTTCATCTAATTAAGAAATGCTAAAAAAAGAATTAATTTAAAAAAAAAACATAAATAGTTTTATTGAATTAATCTTCAATGAAAAGTCCATCTTTAATAATCAACTTCAACAAAAGACACAACATCCTTTATCATTGAGCTTCTACTCTTTTATTCAATTAAGCCGATTTCAGACATGCACTGAACTCCAGATCATTTTCTGAAATTATCCAGAGGATGGCTTTCTATACAGTGACTGTGGAGGTCCTGGGCAGGTCCACACCAAACAAGCTGGACTCCATCTGATGCTAACTCATTTATTTTGACTTCATTTTGTTGCCAACCTTCATCAGGCCTCAGTTCATCTTCAGCTTTAATCTGAAAAACGATGGTTTTCCTCTTCGACTCAGTGACTTGAGTGTCAGGTTGTGTCAGTAGTGAATTGTGTGTGGACGCACACTGCACCTTGTGTTATTGGTAGTGAGGCTCGTCCTGCACCTCCTCACCACCGCTGCGGCTCTGTGTCAGCTGATGTTCAGGAGCTGCTGAGGCTCTCGTGTCCTCTCTTGTCTCTATGAAGTCTCACAGTTATGGAGTTTTGTTCCTATCTTTAATCAAGAGCGTGGTCTTTCAGTTCAAGCGCATGACTTGTTGAATTTATGTTCAGAATGTGCATTGCTTTTTATCAAAACCCTGCCCTTGCACTAAAATAGCTCCTCTTTGCACTTAAATTTGCTGTGCTCCTGCTCAAACTGTGTGCTTGCACTCAGATATATTGTTGCTTGCACGGATTACTCCAGCTTCAGCCCTTCTCCGCACTGGAGCTGCTTTCTCTCAGCTGGTGAATCATCTGCTCTTGGATTTCTCCTGTGCGCTTGGATTTTTTTGTGTTACAACCCTGTCAAAAGTCCCCAACCAATGTATTTTATATTTATATTATATTTTAAAACCGAATTCTTTTTCAAAGCATAGCAGTGTTTAGATTTAATGAATTACTGCTGTCTCCTCAGCCACCACGGGTTTCCATTCATTTCAGTATGGTACTAAATCTAGCCTGGAGGCTGAAGATATAAAATGTATATGTACAGTATGCATGTGGTTTTGGATTTCATGTGGGACTTATTTCATTTCATGAACGACTTGTATCACATCAATAAGAAGACTGCACAGTAGGATTCACATTTCAAATATTTGAGATTTTATATCATACCAGTTGCACCACTCGCCCGATGTCAGTTGATGTCAAAGAATAAATGGAATTGAAAATAGATGTCTGTAAAAGTGTTGGGTGTTTTAAAAGAGAGAGAGAAGGCTTTCACTTTGTTCAAGCCAGTTTCACACCCATGAATTCATCACTTCATTCATCCAAAGAAAATAGGAATATGCTGTTGCCTTTTAGTTGTGGTAAGTTTTATGTTCACATTGAGTCATTGCAAAATCATTCCTGCTGTAGGCTAAACACAAAGTAATAAGTCTAGACTACAGATTGAAATCCAACATTGCAAAATGCTATTTACACTTTTATTTCAGTCCAAGCAGTGCTGTGGAATCTGCTGAGACAGCCAATCCCCATAAAAGAACAGGAATCTTAGTAAAAGGAAATGTCATATAAGGAGTAGGCTGGGGCAACATAATATGCTGCTAACCATAGCGCTGGCAATGAGCCACTCATTTGATGGTAATAGAAGCTGTATGAAAGACAAAAGTGTTGCTAGGGCCGCAAACAGCTATGCACGCGTTACACAAACATGCACACGCAAACAATATGTAGTCAAGCACAATAACAGAAACAAATCACACAAGAGGTGATAGATTTGATCAATAGTACATATTTGTCCACTCTAGGCCTGCATGCAAACATAAAGAGTAATATTCTATATCACTCAAATCACTATTTTATTCAGGCATAAAATGTGAAAGCACAGATTCTCTTCACACATGCACAAATCTCATTCAAACAGAAATGTTTGCCTGTGGTGAAACCAGTCAGACACTAATCCCTGCATGCATAATACACACACCACGCTGTTACTGCTGACCTATGGGTATGCTCAATATCATCTACAGGGCCTCACTGAGTAAGCTCCAGTCCAGGGGTTCCCAGACTTTTCAGCACCCAGACCCAAAAACGAAGGTGCCAGACTTGATACCCCAATTATCTCCAGAGGTAGTCAAATCTCACAAAGGATATTGATTTGAGTTAGTGCGCAGAAAAACAACCTACATGCATGTTTCCTTTGGTTTTGTAAAATTACCTGCAGCAACTGACTGCCGTGTCTCAAGCACAGCTTTGCTCTTTTTTCTGTTTCTTGTTATTTATTCTGCTTTATTACTTTTTTTATTTTATATATTCTATTTCATTTTTTATATTTCCAGAGGAATTCCGCACCCCTAATTTGAGAACCAGTGCTGCAATCCAGTGCCTCAGTGGAAGATTTTGAAGATTTATTGCATATGTGGCATTTAGCATTGTGTTGGGTTTACGGTGCAGGTAACATTGTAAAATCAGTCTGTGTCCCAGTAATTATAAATATGTAATTTGTAATTAGAAACAAGCAATCCTGTAAGTTAGCAGCAGGTCGCAGTTAACATCATTAAACATCAGGAGCTTTACAGTACCAACACACAGAGGGGCTGCTGCTCTATAACTGCAAACTTCAAAGTTTGAAGATGCAGATTAAAAACTTAAAATTCAATGTTGAAAGCTGACTAAATTGAATCTGATAAAAAAAATGGAGTTTAAAACATCTGAGGCACAACAATAAGGATTTGAAATGCCTTATTTAATCAATCAGTGTTTATCTTTTTGTAATTGGAGGGTTTTCTTTCTCCTCAGTTAATGTGGGTATTTTTCTGAAAACCTGTATAATGTAGGGTTTAAAACAAAACTTCATTTTGAAAATCCACTTACAATACAGTCATCTGTAATTCTTGAAGATAATTATCACGGTACAAAGAAAAGCCATCATCCTGCAGTCAAACAAGGTAAACGCTACAGATTGTGTCCGCTGCTTGTCTCTGAGGACACGAGTTTGATTCAATCTTTAAAGACACCGATTATCAGGCTGTTTGCAGACGCCTCAGATCTCTGGAGCTTTTGATGATTAGAGGTGGTTTAACACACTGACTGGCCCTGTGATCAACTTAGCTGCTAAGTGCTACATCACAGGAACAAATCACCTCTTCATCAATCGGCAGACTTTTTAACCGGTTGTGAACATGTCTGCTTTGTTAAGTGACTCTAAACTTTTTCAAACAAATTGAAGCTGAAGTTGAAAATGATGCTGAGTTTAGTTTCAAATCTGCTCCAACGTCTTGTTTAGAGGTCGTGAATTTGGGAATGTGCCGTCACTCATGACGCACCACTTAGAAACAGGATGGGTAGGTTAGAATCAGTCGTGTCCTAATTTGTGTACATTTTGTCTAAGGTATCTCTGATAGCATTGATGATACTAGCATCCAATAGCAGGCAGTGAAGCTGGATAGGTGATAACATAATGTCCACTGTTGTTTAATCAGAGACTCCAACAGCACACCACTCATTACTGTTGAATGTGAATGTAGTTCTACTGGGCTTTTATGGGTTTTGTTCATTTTTCACACAAAACTAATTAGATTGTGGCACATTTACAGAAAGCATTTCTAATTTGAACCTTTACACTTGGCTGAGAAAGGGTTTTTTGTTTCGCAAATCAGAGACAAGTGGCTGCTGAAATCACGATCTGGAACAATTACTGATTGGTCAGTGAGGTGGGCCAACTCGGGCGACATCACGCCTGCTTTCAAGGACTACACGAGAATTCTGATGCTAAAAAAAACAAAAAACTGTGGATTGGCTAGAAAATGTGTTCATACAATTTTAGTTCATGATAATATGACACATTTACTAAAAAACATGATGACATACCAAACATTCTATAGCCTAAAGCACTTTAACCTATAAATTCTCCGGTGTTTTTATGAACACATATGTCATCATACGGTCAAATGGAGATAAAACACTGGATTTCATCACCTGAAAACAGTTGCTCTGAGGCTGTAAGTGACTTTTTAGAGAAAAACAATTCTCCTGTCCTTGCATGACCTCACTCCTCACGGCCCCATGCATACCATTCCCTCTCTCCTTTACAAGCACACACACGCAGATAAACACAGCACACACAAAAACACACACAGCACACACACGAACAACACACAAATACTGGTTTAATTCCTGAACTGTAACTGCTCTGTGACTTTGATTGTATGTCTTTTATGTTTATCTGTATGTGTATTTCCACTGCCACTGTCACCTTGTTTTGTTACGTCACCTTATTTCACTAATAATAATTTAAAGGTACAGTGTGTAGAATTTAGTGACATCAAGTGGTGAAGTTGCATGCACCCTCACCCTCCTCTTCCAAACATGAAAGAGAACCTGTGGCAGCCTTCAGTTGTCATAAAAACTCAAAAGGTGTTTAGTTTGTCCAGTTTGGGCTACTATAAAAAACATGGCGGCCTCCATAGGGAGGATCCACTTCTGGTGTACATATGAAGTACTTAAATATAAAAGAACCATTCTAGGGTACAGAAAACAACAATTCGTACAATTTAGATGAAACACACTTGTGAAAACCTCACTGTAGGATTATTTAATATTCCATATCTTTAATTATTAAACACTTATGGGGCTTTCACTTAAATCTGATCACTTACTGCTTGAATACATGTTGGTAGCACTCACAAGAAGCCATATGTACACCATGTATGTTTAAATGTACTTGTTACTATAGGTATAACCTTTTCCTGCTTTTGTAAAAGTTTAAAAAACATAACTTCACCTTGTGCTGCACCTTCACCTATTTCTGTGGTTACATCTCATGCAGCGGACACAAATGTAAAATCAGAATACCCACTCACTCAACAGTCAGTCACTGTGTAACGTTCTCAAACACGATGAGACGAGTTTAGGGGCCGACCTTAAGGACGAATCTTTGCTGAACAATGTTCATGGCTGTAATGCTGGGTCTCAGATAAGAGCATCAAGTTGTCTGGATTTACGAGGGGCTTAATGGAGACATGTCGAACAAAGATGGATTCAAATTTTAACAGCTCCAGCAGCTTCTGGAGCATTTATGCAAAAACATTTCACAAGACAATAACGATTTCCTCATGTGCTGAGCAGTTTTAATGGAGCACAGGCAATGATACTTTCAGTCACGTGGATAGGTGTTTCTATTTCATTCTGCTGCCATTGGCTGTGCCTGTGTTTATTGGGTACGCAACATTACACACACACTTTACTGGTCATACCTAAATACAAAGTTGTGTTAGAACAAACCTGTGAAGATTCTCAGTCATCCCGGTCAAAGTATCTTCAGAAATTGTATTAGCGTTTGTCGGCCATTTGACTTGTGTTTCTTGAAGACGTTTCACCCCTCATCCTAGATGCTTCTTCTTTAACAGAGGAGGTGGTAAAGACACCAACTCTCAGCCACCTACACTGCTGTCCTAACTTCTCTCTCCAGACAGCTCGACACCCGATCACAGCCCACCTCCAGTAAACTTAAGCTGCTTTGAGACATGCACCGAACTCCGGAGATTCTACTTTTTCTGGAGGAGGTGCACGTGTGAATGCAAATGTCAGAGCGAGAGCCTCTGGAATATCAGCTGACTTTCTCTGCCTGGCCCACGAGTATAAAGCCTGCGGGAGTCTGGGAGAAGCTGATTTGAGAAAACAGCGGTGCATCCTGGGGATTTTTAACCAGAATGCATCACACTAGGTGGGCGTTGCGGAGAGCCACAGAATGTCAAATGTACCTAATGCATGTGAATGAATGTGGAGGGTGAAGCTCTTGAGGGGACCAAAGAAGGGAGGGGTGTACTTGTTGTGGTCTTGGGTACAAATTCCAACAGTCATTCCCCAGAATTGCTTACTATACCTTTAAGATAAGAATTGTGTTGTATGTTAACTAATTCTAAGGTGACAGTATTGATGGGAATTATGGCTTCTTCTTCTTCTTCTTCTGTTTTGTTTGGACTGCAACAGCAGGGCCACCCCTATAGTGCCATAAACACAAATGTATGCCCCAGACTGACGGGGTCACTGTGTACACATTCCTCCCCACACAGTCATCCTGGCCCATGAGATAAGTCTGATGCTGAATGTATTTCCCAGTCTGGCCCTTCTTAAAGGGGAGTCAGGGGGCAGGGGGCACTACAGTAAAAACAACAGCTCGATTAAGATGTTGAAAAGAAACTGATTCTTTGCAAGTATCACTCGACAAACAGAACATTTTGGTCTATTATCCGAAAGCTGCATTGATGAAACATCTCAGTGTTCTGTTTACACTTGACTAATTACAGTTGTAGTGTAAGAGACTCCACAGATGAACTTTTGTGTTGTCTTTACACTCAAACTTGTGATGAGATGGTGTAGTTGCTGTCTCTAAACGACCGGGAACACATCTTGTCCATTTCTGTATTACAATTTTTTTTCTGTGATCAGCTTATAGCAGCCCACACAGTATATCAGTGTGCCTCTAAATCCAGCAGTTCCCGTGTCTTTATGACTTCTGCTGATCAAAAACACACACAGTTGCACCAACAAACTTTGTACTCATTCATTTCAGGGGAGTTTATCCTGCCGATCCACAACGGGGCGGGGTTTTCAAAGAGCTCTGGAATCATGGTTTCTCATTTAGTACTTTGTAGCTTATTTACATTCATAAAAGAGCCAGTGACACCCAAGCTTAATTAAAATAATAAAGTCTTACAAGAATCATCTGGTCATCTACTGTATGTTTTTCTTTTAATTCGGCACTGCTGTGGATGTAAAGTGGGCATGACTCACACAAAGCATACGTGATGGGTCGAGCTCCGATGAGAATGAAACAAAGGGCTGAACACAATGCAGGGAGACGGGGGGGCAGAGATGTCAGCGGAAAGAAAGATCGGTTTTCTGAAACACGTGCCTGTGTTGCAACACTTGCTTGAATCTGAGATCAGTTTGCATGATGCAAACATTCTTGGGTTGATCTCTTGCTTCCAGGGAGATTCATAGAGCCTGACCGTCTCACCTCACATGCCTTGTCCAGATTATAGAGGATAAAATTAGGTTTTGCTCTGATGTTTCGGTTGAAGCAGAACATGTTTCCTCTCCTTTCATCATAGTACGAACATATATTAGCGCTGAAGTGGCTATCAAAAGTTCACTTGTATCTTATTATAGAAACACTTCATTTAGAATGTGTTATATTAGCAGGTTATGGTCAGTGTATATTAAAGAGGCAAAGTGAGGATCTTTCAATACCTTTCAGTTGACTTTGTTCTGAATTCTTAGAGACTGAAAAGTGCCTTTCATTCATTTTCTCTGTAATTGTATCCAGTGCTGTCCAAGTACCAAAGGTAGCTACTTTATCAAACATGCTTCAGTAGACTTTTATCCCACAAAGGTTAAAGACATTGGTTCCAATTCTCTTCTAATCCAGCTAATTCCCATTTCATTTTTTTTTAAACCTTTGGCATTCGGCTAAATTTCTCTGCAGACACTGGGTGGAGACAATCTATTTCAAGGGCTGGCTGAATAGAATCGTTGAAAGTGAAATAGCTGCCTTCTTATACTACTAATCCCTTCCATTTGGTTCTGGCCTAGAACTGGTTTGGATTTTGCTCTGCCTTCTCACTCCCGAAAAGCCAACTTTTTTTGTGTACTGGTCAATGGACCTGCAGGGTAATGAGTAAGTGAGTTCTTGGATGTTGAATTCAGTTCTACAGAGAATGGGAGGATGCACTCTTTCTCTTTTAAAAATGAAACAACAGCATTCTTGCTGACACCTTTCCAAACAATAATTGTCTTTTCAGTATAGTGTACCCTTTGCAGCCACACACAGACAGAACCAGTTGTGTCATTTTCCTGTTTACCATCTATGTTGTCTAGTCAGTCGAATTGTTTTTATATTGCTATCTTGACGCAGTGGAAAACAATAGTGCTTTTGAACAATGAAAACCTGGTCTGAAGTCAGTGGTGCAGAATTTCATATTTATTTTAATTTTTAAGGAGAATTATCAAGATAAATAATAAGCACAGAAATGATCTGCTCATGTGCAAAGTAAAACCATTTCATCTGCAGAGAAGAGTTCTTTCTGGCCATGGCACATGGCACTCTGAGTGCTTTGTTCCACATCACACCCAAAACACACCCATGATTTATTAAAGACTTTTTCAAACGTGAAATTCTAGAAGACTTTTTCTGGAGTTTTTCAGCAGCAGGAGATTCTCCAGTCAGATGTTTTCGGAACAAACAAATCTCCCTCTCATGTGAGGGGGGGCAGAACGTACATATTCATTCTGCCACAGAGATCACATGTTTTTGTTTACAGCAAATAGACGCCACTCGGCCTTTATCACCAAAAGCTCTAGAATCTCTCAGCGTCTTCTTTGCCAGCTTCTGTTTGTGTGTCACATCTTTTTCATTCTGAGATGATTTTTTTTTTCACGGTGAATCCTTTGGATAATCGCTTACAGTTTTTCTCACATGGGCTAACTTGGACATTAGCCAGAGTTTTTTTTAGGGTTGGCAGGAGAAACAGCAGCTGACTTGTACATTTGCATTCCCACATTCAGCCCCTCCGGATAATTTCAGGGGATTAATTCACTTGTTCCATGTGCTTTAGAACATGAGTTTAGATTGTTAAACAAGAGCCCCAAAAGCTTACACCCTCCTGAGTGAAACGAACTCCTACAAATAGATAGATATATCTACTCTGGTCATGCAGTAGAACTACACATGACCAGGGTTTTTTCAGTAGGCTCTTACAGATGGCAGTTTATTCCCCACACACCTGAAACATGCTCTATCGGGACAATCCCTTGGGCCGTGTCCACATCACATCCTGTACATGTAACGAGATTAACCGTCGGGAGCTGGCGGGGAGCGCGCTCACTGACAGTTGATTTGTATGTTGGCTCAAACAGAGCACTCACTTCTCCTGCTGCTGCTGTTCAAATGAAAGAGCTCATTTCACGCTCTGATGAGCTGACAGAGACTTTTGAATTGTCAGAAATCGACATGCAGGCATCATTTAAACCTCATGGTGACAAATCCCTTTTCAGCTGTAACAGGCAGCCTTTGGGCTCAATGGGTGAGCTGCTTTTAGAATTCATGAAAGGTGTGATACCTTTGCACAAGGTACTATTGAGGCTGTTCATTTCTTATGTCTATTTTTATAAAAGTTATGATTTTGCGGCGAGCAGACAGAGTGGTGGTCTTGGAAAAATAACTCTTCTACCTCTCGTTTACTCATCTTTTTTCCCCATGAAAGTGAACTCCTTGTATCTCACAGTTCAGTTTGTGCCTCAGTTTTGTGCTCTCAGCTCAGTTTTTTTACAAATCCAGGTGCTGTTTTTGTTGCACATAGTGAAGACCGCTTACTGGCCTTAATTCACATTGTAAAATAATGACATTTAAATGTCACAATCCTCCATCGTTGTTACAACAGATTTTAACCTTTATATTCACAAATACATCCATGAAGACAAATAGATTATATCCATAATTAACTTTAATAAACCACTGAAGCCGGCAGAGCATTTCCATTCCTTCTCAGGTTTACATAGTTGAGCAGTGGATCATTCCTGGTTAAGTACAGCCTGTTAATGCTGAAATGTGTTTATGGGCGTAGGACTGACATACTGTAATTGACACATTGTTGATGACGGTGTCACATTTTTCTTAAAGATCAATGTATATTATTTTTTGTATTTTCTCTAACATACCCAGCTGCGGCTGTGGCTGAGGGGTAGAGCGATCGTCCTCCAACCAGAAGGTCAGCAGCTCAATCCCCAGTCTTCCCCATCTGCATGCCGAAGTGTCCTTGGGCAAGATACTGAACCCCGAATAGCCCCTATAGAATAAAAGTCTAATAGTGAATGAATATATGTGTGAATGGATAAATGGCAAACTGTACTGTAAAGCACTTTGAGTGGTCATCAAAACTTGAAAAGTGCTATATAAATACAAACCATTTACCATTTGAGCAATTTCTGCTCACAATCTTGGACCAATCCATAAGATCGAACCCTTATATCCTAATTGAGATCATATCATATCCAGGTAATGATGCACATTGTCCTGTTCTCAGCTTTGTACAGGGAGGCCAGGTCTTTGCAGATAAGTTGCACCAGCAGCTGTTATCTTCCATCACTGAGTCTGGGATTTACTTTTAGCACTCGGCTGCACTTTAGCGACTCATTTCCTCTCTTTGAGTTTGACCTCATTCTTTCAAAGGTGGTAAAATAGGTTAATGAGGTTTTGATTTTGGTGTATGGACCAGTCTTCATCAGAATCACAAACAGCTTTCTAGTCCATGTGACTTTCATACTAAACCACATCCGTAAGACAGAAGTAGTCGCTCGCTTAAGTAAAAGCTCTCGGTCTTGTCAGAGTCACTCATGTTCAGAATCACTTTGTTCTTCATCACTTTCACTCTCCTTCATGTTTGTTAGGGTTGACTTCATTCAAATTCCCAGTTTGTCAGAAATTACTATCATTAAGTGATTTGTGACACAAATAAATAAACAATTGAGCCTTTTATTAAACAATAGATGTTTTAAATATAGTTAGACTAGATGTAATCATAGCCCTGCCCAGCACTCTGTAGCTGGGTCTCAATTCAGGGGCCCTCTCCTTTGGAGGCTGTACTCTAAGATCAGTTGCTCCACTAGACTGTCCCATTTCGAAGACCACTGCATATGCGTCCCTCCATCCCCAGGAAAAGAGGGCTTGGTGGGGCCAGTAAATCCTACTTGGGGAAACCCATCCCAGAGTTCATTGTGCTTTGGTGACAAACCGTTTCTCTGAACATTAAACTTTCTCATTGCGTTCAACTGGAGCTCTCTAGCTAGGTGAGAGCGTTAAGGCCGGGACAGGTTGGTGGCGCCGAACACAGGAATCCTCTGTAGACCTGATCTTCTCATTTTGGTTCAGCCTTTATGGTCTACGTGTCCCACGAAGACTGCATCCATCGTTTGCCAAGCGAATATATCAGGGCAGCGTAGGGCTCTCGACAATAACAAGACTCCAACAGTGACTCATTGCAGCTTTGACTCCTCGTGTCCATCACACTCAAGCTTCCTGCCATCTTCTTGATTGGTCTTGAAATGCTTTTGTTTCAGGTTTGATGATTTCTTGTCACATTTTCATCAGGATCCTCCAGCCATCATTCGAACACCAATATGCTTTTCATATATTTATTAATCCCCCATCCTCATCCATGTACAGTGGGCAGTGACTTTTACAAGCAGCTGTACTCTACCCTATTTGACTCGCAAATTATTTTTTGTTGGTTGCATGAACATTATTATCATGGCTGTATTGATGATTGATGTCGATTCTTTCTCTTTCAGTATCACTGCTTCTACCACGGTCATGTAAGAGGACATCCAGAGTCTTGGGTTGCTGTCAGCACATGCTCAGGAGTCAGGTACAGTCAACAGTTCCAAGTTCACTTCTTTTACTCTGACACTGTTTTTATTCTTCTGCGCTGGGGACAGCTGTGGCTTTGATGCATCATGTGGTCAAGTCATCTCTCTGTCCGTCCATTCATAAATACATGTCCCTCTGATTCTTGTGAATGTTATATCCAAGAAACTTTCTTCGAAATAATTTTTATGTCCATTATTTGTTATCAATCAATCAAATTTTATTTGTATAGCCCATATTCACAAATTGTCTCATTGAGCTTGGTGCGAGGTGCAACGTCCTCTGTTCTTAACCCTCAACAAGAGTAAGGAAAAACTACCAAATAACACTTCCCAATATGAACAAAAGTGCAAGAGATGCAGTGTATAACCAAGAACATCGGCAAAACAAGAGTATTTGCAACAATGACGAGAAGAAACAGTTTGTAACATAATGGAAAGTAAATGAATGGATGAGTTATCGTCAGTAATGGTAGAGTATCTGAGTAAACATATTGTGTATCAAGCAGTCTTGTTGAAAATAATAGTCCACGATCAGCTGCCACCATGATCATGACCAGTGTTAGACCTCAGCGATCATATTTTTGGCCATAACTCCAAAAACGTAGTTATTATGATAAAAGAATTTCTTCTCTACACATATTATATGAGTCTGGACAGACTTGGACGTAAACTGCAACTGTACTGGTTGCTGGAAGTGTTGATTGCCGAGGTGGTTATTCTCTTTTATTTTCCAGTTTTGTTAGAACTGCTCTGATTTGACTCAGACAACTTACAGCAGCT
Organism: Paralichthys olivaceus; assembly: GCF_024713975.1. Classification (NCBI taxonomy): domain Eukaryota; kingdom Metazoa; phylum Chordata; class Actinopteri; order Pleuronectiformes; family Paralichthyidae; genus Paralichthys; species Paralichthys olivaceus. The sequence goes on from NC_091114.1 coordinate 2,977,083, forward strand.
TACTAACTGGATTTCGTTCATTAAGGTCATTCACATTGTTTCACTGTTATTGTGGCTAAACCCTACTAATGTGGATGGTCCTGTGTATGAATGGAAAACATTTGAGTGGAAAGGATCATACGCAATATGCTTTATATATCTGTCCCAACACTTGTGATTTGCTGTTGCATAACAATGGAAACAAGGGTTTTGAATTCTGTTTTACAAAAGCTGGAGATGAGACCAAATCCACAAAGACACACATTTTCCATCAAATGTTTTATTATCAAATGATGTTTTTATTCTTCCTTAGACTGCAGGTTACTCAACCCGCTGACACAAAGTTATAGTTTCAACCAACAGCCAGATATCTTATTCTGACAGTCAGGAAGGGGCATAAACCTTAGGACTGAGTAAATACATGAGACGCCACACTGAGCCACAGGTAAGTAATGAACAACAGCTGTCTTGTACCAAAACAAACATGGGTGGTAACTTCACCGAAAGAATCAAAACTGAGGTAAAAATGTAGAGGTGCGGGCAGTACATACTCAGTGTGATTTCTAATAACTGAGCTGACTTAAGAGATCAGCAGATCGTGTATTACTACAGGATACAGTTTGTGAAAGCCACTAAGTAAGAAGTCAATATTAATCAAGTCTGGATTTACCAACTGGGCATAGACGGCAGTCCTGGGGCCTGACACCTTACTTGATGGTTGTGTAATTAATTACCGATGTGTTTGAGGATATGCTCTGCTGAAGCACAATTAAGAAGTGAGGTGTAGGGCTCCTGCATCTTGTAAGGAACATGTGTTTGTGCAGGGTGGGGGCTCAGAGCAGATCATTGAATCCCCTGGGATAAGCTATTTGTCCATCATCATGAATTACTAGTAAGGGGGCCATGTATAGTCTGTATATGCATATTATACAGGTTGTTCTATGGAAGACGATTGTGTTTTAACAACTACATCAGATATCTTAAAGGCCTACTGAACCTTGAATGAGTTGCCTGCACATTTTACTTGATGGTTGTTCTATCATTGCTGTAAGGGGAAGCTCATTTACTCTGTTATTGCAAAACAATGTGACAGGCGCCTTCCCGCTAATGAAAAGTTGAGTTCATAAGTAATAAAACACCCACATGTGCATTTTGCTGCAATATTCTTTAGGTCATTACACACCGGGGTTGTTTTTTTCGGATGATTGATTCATGCATTGTTTTATGTTACAGGGAAAAAGTAACATTGTTGTTTTTTGCAGAAAGAGCTTTTGCACTGTGACTAAAGCAGGCATCAACCTGTCATTGTTCTCTGTAGTAGTTTAGCGTGTTTAGCTCAAATTGATGGGGTCGGTGGTGGTATGGTCCTCTGGCTCCTCAGATGTGGCTCTAACATCCCCAGCAGGACCTCAATCTGCCCCACCAACAGACAAGCACTTAACTCCAGAGATCCTCCACAGTTTCTCGGAGAGAGGTGAATGTATGAATGCAAAATGTCTGAGTGACAGCCTCCAGAGTTTCTGTGGTCTTTCTTTCCACAGACGTCATTGTGAGCACACAGCAGGAGATCCCACGCTGGGTCTCCTGATGACGCACAATCAACAAACACAAACGTGAAACCCCAAAAGAAAACGAATGTCTCAGGATGAAAAAATAGTAAACATAGAAGATGCTGATAAAGGCATTGGTCATAAGAGCCGACCCTTACCCTAACCCAAAATCACATGATTTAAAATGTTACGTCCTGCCTCTGCCTGCTGCACCGTCCCTTATCTGAATCCTGTGGATCATTTTATTGTTGTGAAAGTGTCTCAGCAGAGAATATCGTGTGTGTATCATGTGTGAAAGTGCAACTGCAAAGAAAGTCTGGACCCAATTCTGCGGATATCCTCTGAAAACAGCTCATGTCTTAATCAGGGTCCTAGTTGATCCTAGGCTTCTCTTTCTCTACATTGTAAAATGACTCTGTAAGTTTGGTAAAAATATTTAAAAAGTATTGTTTGTGGTAAAAATTATTTTAATGCAAAATATTCATGTTATTTCTTATTTCCTGCTAAATTCCTTCAGTTGTTTTGGTTCGACCAGTAGCTTATGCTGGCTACCTGGCTCACCTGGTTTTAGATCTGCAGGAACGTGGTCACTGAGTGGTAAAATAAGATAAAAGTAGAAAAAAATATCCAATTCCGCAGTTCAAATGTTCTTTTAATCTTTTCATTCTTCTTGAGATTGACTTGTAAAAAATCATTTGATCCTCTCCAAGGATCCAGGCAGCAGTTTTAAAAGTCTTAAATGTTCACATCCTCAGACAGATTAAAATGTGGAGGGGCCTGCACAGTAAAACCTCAGATAGAAACTTCCTCCTGGCAAAGATGCTGCATATCCTCAGGATGTGTGTCCCAAGAAAATATATTCATGAATGTGATCGGATAAAAGAGACGCTCAATTACAGCTCAGTGGAGCTTTAGCATAACTTAATCCGAATGCCTTTTCAGTAGATGTGGACAATTAGGAGTTTCAGGAAGTTTCTAATCAATTTGTGAGAGAATCTTGATATTTTTTTCCTCTCTGATAGTGGCTGGTTCAGTGGTGACACGTCCGTCAGCACCCGTCGGTCCCTCTGTCCTGCTCTGGGAAGGTAGCCAGGCTCTGCTTGTTGACAGCAGCTTTGATGAGAACAGAGCAGACGTGGGGGGGAATAGAGATGTGTAAGCCAGCAGAATGTAAATGCTCTCCTGATGTCCAGTCATTCAACAGAGTCATCCGAACGATGAATGCCGAACATGTTTGTTCCTGGACTGACACGCAAACAAAGATTATGTTAAGTCATTAAGTTTCTACGAGGGATGAAGTGGTAAAATATCAGCCACTTTCACTACACAAACATTATTTGGTGGTTTAACTTCTCACAGTGCTTTTCAAACAGAGTTACTTTAAACTGTATCAAAAATGAAATGTTGCTCCATAGTTGACATTTGATAAGATCCCTCTATTGGTTAGAAGAACTTTGTTTGGTGACAAAATAATTCAACTTAAGGTTCATTAACCCTGCAGAGCTTTACGCAACATGGAATGACGTCTCATTGTCATTCTCACTTTGAACGGTTCCCAGACACTCAGCTTTTCTGTCTCTGCTCTCATTCTGCGTCTGTTCTTCATAGGTGTGATAAATGATGAATGTCGTTTCGTTTTAAAAATGCTAATAGACATTTGCATTCCACTTTTGATGATCATAGAATCATAGCTTGCTCTGCTATTATCTGCAGTATAAATCGCTCCTGGACAAAAGCCTCAACTAAATCAGTAAATTACAACTGTTATTGTAGGGGGCAGAATAATGGCACCCTGAACAAAAAAATATGAAAACGTCAGAAGAGGCAGGAAATATATAAAATCAGCAGATAGATGACAGAGAACCAGGGCTGGGACATTATTCTGGAAGCCTCCAAATCTATAAACCCATCTAACCTTTGATTTTAAGGTTAAGATTTGATTATTTTCGTCTGTTTTCTGCCCAAACTACCATTTACATTAAATTTTTTTCTTTTCATTGATTGAAAAAATACTGGGAGTCAGTAATTCTCCTATTGATTTCAAAAGTAGAAATTGATGACAACGTTCAATTCTTAGTTCCGAATCATAATCGCTGCAACCCTGTGGGAGCCAAACAACACTGACTTCTCATTCCTCCATTATATGATCGTGAACTTATAATGAAATGTTTCCTGTTTTTTTAAGGAGTTGAGAACATGAAGAAAGTGTTTTGATGAGACAATTTATTGGACTCTTTTCTGGTTTGTGTCTTTTTTGTTATGCCTTCATTGTAATTACTGGCGGCACCTTCTGCCACAATATGGAAGTTTGCGATCTGTAAATTTTGCCCGGTTCCAAAATTGACCATCTCTAATCTACAGTCCTGTGTGCTTTTTTTATTTTAAGCTCCCAGCTGTGTTTAAACTGCTTTCCTGCCATAATGAGGTGTTTTGTATTGACTCAGGTTGAATTTCATAAGCTATATTGTTCAACAACCTTGGACATATATGGACAGCGTAATTATTGAAGACGTTCCATAAGGAAAAGAAAAAAGCCACTGTGTTTTCTCACAAAGCGTGACTCAGAGCTCAGCTGTGCCTGGATGGTCATGCAGTGTGGATGAGCAGAATAACCAGCAGCAGTCCTTTCACGAAAACCAATTTCATTCTCTTTGTACCTATTGTGTTTGCTTTGAAATAAATAGCAACTCTGACAAAGTGTAAGATGAAATCGCTTCTATACAAACTTCAAATGCATGTTGAACCACAGCAAGCCGGGCCTGTATAACTCATTACTCTTCAAGGTCAGGATGGAGACGGATAGATTGATTTCTTAGAATTTGTTTGCCTCTAGAACTTTAAGACTTTATTTGTAACATAAACATTTATAAAATACATCATTGTAATTGCTTACTGCAATTTGAAATGATATGAAATATTTACAGAGTGATTATAAAAATGTACTTTCCAGAAGTTTTTAGTGGACACATAATATGTTCATGTTCATAATTTCAATTATTGTTATTTCTTGAGAGTGACTACGTGATCTAATGTTCAGCCAGCTCGCCCCTGTTGTGATTGGTCATCCTGTAGAAAATGGTTGACCTCTCGCTTTACCTCCTTTTTTAGGGGACATGCCAGACTAGCTTCTGGGTGTGTGTTGTGCTGATATGGGGTGTCATGATGTTACAGGACATCCCAATAATGTGTACGTATCAGCTGGAAGAGCTTTCATGTTTATTGCGGTAGAGAGAAGCTCCCTTTATTATTTTATTGTAAGCCTTTGTTTGTATTGTTTTTCTTTAAACTTGGTTTTAATGTTCTTGTATTGTATAGTTTGCAGTAAATATTGACCAATCAGAAGATGTTTAAATTGTTAAACTTACAACTGTTGAGGTAGACATCAATCTTAATACACCTTATATACAGTTTTTGGTATTCGCCCTTTCTTCAGTATAATGAACGAATGTTGAAGGATCGGAACCAATGTGTATTGAAACTTTTGAATGGACAACACTTTGTAAATGAACTCAAACAGATCTTTGACATTTCCGTGCTTACAGTCCTTGTTGCTTGTTGGCCAACACAGTATCATCCGTGTTGGTCAGTGCTGTACACAGTATTTGTATTGTGACGAGAAGACTTCAGCAGACGAGGGAGGTGCTGGACTTAGACAAGCAGCCAGCCAATGAGCATTATGATTGAAATGTCAGGGATGTTATGTTTTCACTTATAGTAGTCAGCAGGATTACGCAAAACCTACAGAACCCATTGCCATGAAATCTTGTGGAGGGGTTCGGAAAGAGAGATCCTATAACATTTTGGAGTGAAGCCCAATAAATGAGCAGATCTAGGAATTTTTTCTTTGCTGTGTTTCCCACAGATTTCAATACATGGTAATAGTAGGGGGTGCATTTGCATGTGCACAGAGGTCGCTGTTACGTGAAACGGATTCCGAGTGATGTACGCATATTAATGAGTGAAGGAGAGGTTCTCAGGTGAGAGGGAGAACTGCATGTTATGCCACTTGTGTTGTGACTGTCTGAGTGGAAGGTAAAAACTTTATGGACGATGTCGTCGCCGAGCGTGTGTTGAATTAGACTGAAAATAGTGCTGCACTTAGCTTCACAGTGCAGCAGTGGAGCTACACACCAAGTTAGAGATGTCTTATGTTATTATGAATATACACACACACACACACGTGAGTGATTTAAAAAGAGCAGAGGAGCCGACTCACTTGTTAAGCAGCACTGAGTGCATTACTGAAACACTATTGACGAGTGTGGCACTTTCTAAATAAAAAAGGACTTCAGATTAACTGAATAATTGTATTAATTGATGAAAAAGTAAAATTGAGCATTGAAATGCATCGAGAATTGAATCACAAACAAGTGAAACGTGATCAAATCGTGGACAGGTGTATTGTAAACTTTTTTTTTTTTTATCCTTGTGGGCTAATTTAACGAAATACTTCATGAATGAAGATAAGACAAGTGTGGCAGCAGCCATCTTGTTCAAGGTAAAACTACCCAGAATACAAAGCAGCAAAGATCTGTGTAACTGTAAACAAAGTGTTGTGTGAACAGAAAGAGAACTGAGGCCCCTTCAGAGCAAAAGTGCACCTGCCAAAGAACTGAGTCAAATGAACTGTCAATGTGATTACATGTGTCGGTCCAGTGTTTGGTCTATGTGAAAACACCCTTAATGTGATGGAGGCCTGTTTTCTCACAAGCCCTTTTTTTGAATTTCAGTTAATAACTAACTCTGAATGAATAATTCAATCAATGGCAAATACACTGTATTTAATATATGTGTATGGTATTCGGAATCAGTTTCATCTTTAACATAATAACAGCTTTTAGCTTTGTTGGGTAGCAAACCCCAGTGTTGGAAAGTGTTGTTCAATTATCTGTTGTGACATATAGGGGGAAAAGGCCAGAAAGTACTTTTTAAATGATATCTTATAATTGCTCTGTCTTAGAATACTAATCCCAGGAATCACTGAATTAAACCACTTTTTCTCTGTTTCCATAAAAATTCATTTGGCTGTATTTTAGTGTTCAGTTGTGTATTTTTTGCAATGAAAGTTGATAATTCCGTCTGTCATTCAGATTTGAAATTAATTAGAATTGTGTGAATGAGACATTTGCTCTTTTAAATACTAGCTCTACCCTGTCAAAGTCAATTTTGAACAGAAAATGCTGGTAAGCCTAATTCTGATTCTGTTGACATATGCTGGCAACAATGACACTGTTTCCCTAAAGGCACTTTATTGTAGAAAGTGAAAAAACAAACATATATGGACACATATAACTTCGTTCAGGGTAAATACTGCAGCTCCTCAGAATGTCCGTGCACGTCCCTGTTTGTCAGTAAAAGTACTTGTCTGAGAGTCTGTCTGGATGACACAAGAGGCTCCATCTCCTCCTCAGTCTCTATCACACACACTCACAGACAGTCTGACTGTCACTGCTGCAGAATGACTCCGTGCTTTAAATTGGCTTTTTACCATTCTGTGTAGTCTGGGACAGAGAGTGTTCTGGCCCCACTCTCCATCATCATGGCTTTTTACTGTGAGGATGCATTAAGGACTCAACTTCAACTTAATGACCGAACAATTGTCTCCTCATGCTTCAACCTCTCTCTTGCAGAGATCAAGTTTTTTTCGCTGCCCCTTTTAAGCACAAAGGAGATCTTATTAACTTGACCCCATTTCCACCAAGCATTAACATGCGATCTGTATGTGAGTACATTACCTCAGAGCTTTCAAACTGGGGGGATGTGGGAGAGTTGAAGGAGTTTCCCCCGAGGGAGAAATGTGAGGCAAATATACTCTGAGGTGAAAGACAGACACACGGCAGCCGTCTGAAACAACAGGAGGCTTGTCTTTGTCGTTTGACCCACAGATTTGTCTGTTTATTAACTCTGTCAGCAGTTTGAGCAGCAGAGTGCTGCTCTAAGAATCAAACATTGTAGTCTTTGAAATTGTACCTCAATCAAATCTGAATACACTGACGCGATAGACACATTTTGAAACCCCTTGTGATTTACTCCTCCTGGGGATATCATTACCTTTGACGTGTATCATGAATAAAAATCCGCAATCCCTTAAACCTCGTCCTTGTAAATCATAGAAAAAAGTTATTTCCTCATAACCTGTAGAACTTTACCGAGGACTTAAACTTTCTTTGTTTTCCTCCATGTCAAACTAATAATAACAGGAACAGAACTATCTATCTGTCCATCCATCCATCCTTTCAGTGTACTATATAGTAGGGCTTGGTATCACCATGGATTTCTCAAACTTGATTGGCTTCAGATTCGTGTGCTTGATTAAAATAAGTATTTGTACACTTATTTCAGATTTCAACCTGGTTTATTGAACAGAGCCTCAATCTGAGGTTCATTCAGGATTAAAAGATCTAAAATATTATCAGGGGCCAGACCATGAAGGGCCTTTAAGGTGATCATCAAGATCTGAAAATCAATCCTAAAACAAACAGCGGGCCAGTGTAAAGAGGCTGGAACAGGTGTAATGGACTGTGGCTCTCATTTCCAGTTAGGGCCCGAGTTTTGAGCTGGATCTCTTGTCTATTATTGAATGGTTTCCACATATTCCACATCATTGCTGTACATATTTTAATGGCTTAGTGGCTTTTTGGAAGTGTTTTGTCACCTCCAAATGTCTGCACTCTTAAGGCAGAGCAGAAATCCAGCTGTAAAAGGAAGAGGCCTGATGTGCTGAAAATTAGCAGGCGTTACTGATGTTGCACTCAGTACTAGTGAAAAAAGAAGAAAGCACTTGAGGGAGAAGCTGAAACCTTTTCTGCTTTCACACCTCATCACTGTGTTGAATGGGTGTGAATGTGGAATTCTCTATGTTTTAAAGTTGAAAAATCCCTTTTACCAATTTCAAGTGTTAACAAGGTGCAGCTTTTCAACAAGCACTTTATTAAGCATGCTGACTTTTTGGAGTGGAAATTTGAAAAGATTTTCAATTATAAAATGTCTATAAAAGGTCCAGTGTGTAAATTGTCTTCTTTACACTAGAATAGGCCCTTTATATTTATTTATGTCCTCTCTACGGAGGTCGCCACTAGATGTCAATAATTTCCACACACTGAACCTTTAAGTTGAGTTGGCTTTTTATAAGAGCGGTCACAAGAAATTAAATGTGTTACGCACTTTTTTGTGAACGAAACAGTGGTTGTAAGCATTTTCTGACAGCAGATCAGTTTGAAATCTGTTCGGCTCCACTGGCACAGTCGGTAGCAGCCACAGTGAAGTGTTGGATGAAAAGGTGCAGGCAACAAGCGGCTCGCCGCCAACTCAGCCAGGTATCCTCTTTAAATGTTCCCTGCAGCTCACAGAGTGATGGAGAAAAACAAACTTCAACAAACTTCTCTATTAAAACTGTTTAACAGTCTGTTTTGCGGCCCCCGGAATTCTACCATTAGGAGTGTTGGGCTATATTAGCATTTTTTTAAATATTTTTGAAGTTGTCCTTATAAACCACAGCACAGTGCATGATGGTAGTTATTGCTCAGTTATTGTTATAGATCATTTTTCACTTTTCAATGATGCATTATGACAGGGTGACAAAATGGCAAACTCACCACTCACTATATAAAGCCACTGAGTCTGAGACTACTTTTTATTTTTAGATCATGTGGTCTGAAGACTGTTGATGGGCAGTTTGAAGTAGCAGGAAGAGATTCTCAGAATTGTGAAAAGGGACACAAACTCTCACTGAAGAGAAAACTTTTTTATAAAGTAAAATATTTTCAACTTTTTCTATGTCACATGCACCGAACACAATCCACAGTCCATTGGGGGCATCGGCAGGGGAGAGGGGAAACCAGTGTAAGAGTGATGAGCCGTAATCTTCATCTCCCCGGGTGTTGCAGTGGTGGTTGTTGAAAATTCACCGCTGCATCCTGCAGTTGGGCTTTACTTTGCCGTGCCTGTGCAGGGAAACGATTCCAAGGCAGAGCTACAGCAGGTGACCAAACAAATACAGGAGAGGTCACATTAGGTCGGTAGAATGTGTGAGCATTTGAAGCATTTTGATTTGGATTATGAAACCTTGTTAAACAATGTGAAACCTGCGACTACTTCTGCAAAGCAACAGTTTGTATGAAAGAGATGACCTCATAAATGCCTTATGCCGGTGCCACCTGTTTCTTTTACACACCACTTCTAGTGCTAGCTGTTCTCTTAGCACCACCAGCTGCTGTAGTTGAGGAATAAATATCCATCTCTCAAACAGGAGATCATTTTACATTATCTCTTATCACGGACAATTTTAATCCTCAACTCAGGAGCTGCATGAGATTTAAAAATAGATGGTTTTAGTGCAGGACTTGCCCTTACCATGAAACCCCACTTCAGAGTAAAATATAAAATAATACTAATAAAGAGACAATAATCATGATAAAGAAAGCACAGCATAGAGCACCTGGATGAACGGAGAAATTATTATATGGAGCAATGCAACCTCATGGTTAAAACTAATCATGTCCAAAATCTGAATATAACTGAAGTTAAATCAAAGTGTAAATGAGTCATTTTCCAACATTTGACTATTTGTTCCGGAGGATTTATTTTGGGCATGTTGCCTTTATTGACCGGACAAGTAGCATTAAACGGGGAGAGAGAATGGGGCAAGACACGCAGCAAAGGGCCGGGTCAGAAATGAGCATGTGGCCGCTACAGGAGGACCCAAGCCTTTAAACGTGTGGCAGGTCATTCTCCACTTGGAGTAACTGAAGATCTGAATTTATTGAATGTGTCAAAATCGCACTAATCACGACACTGCACTTCCCCAGACCCCTGCAATGCACATCGCAAGAGTGAAGTTGATAAGATGAATGGTTTGCGAGATATGCGCTTCACATGCAGACTGACCTTTGTGTGTGGAATAAGTAGGTAGATAGTCATTATATACTGCACCATGAATGACAATAAGTCAATAGTATAAGCTGCAGCCATGGCAGCAACAAAGAATGTATAGTGTTGGTGTATGTTATAGTCCCTCCGCTCTTAACGTTTGAATTTTCCTAAGAAACCGCATTATCCTTTTGTGGTGTCACCTTCACTTCACTAACATTCCTTTTTCTTTCCTTTCTTAACGCAGAGGCCTGATATCCTTGAATTCTAGCAACACCTACTACCTGGAACCTGTCAGCGGAGTGGATCCTCTTCACCATTCACTGCTGAATGCTGAGGAACTGCCAATTAACGGTGGAAACTGTGGCCACGGTCATCACACTGCACAGTCCATCCATTTCTCTGAGCTGCTCAGACCATTTCACTTAAGGGTGAGTCTCACAGACACCTATTTTCTGGGTGATAAGCAAAGACTGTTTTAGGTTTGTTCACCTGATTAAACATGAGTAATGTGGCGAAACAAGAATGAGAGAAACCATCTCTTCTGGGGCGGCCTTCAGGTAACGTAGTCAGGGAAACAACTGAGTTCAGTGGTACGTTTACATGGTAATATCTGATCTCTGGAACACATATCATCAATGGAATGTATTTATATAGCGCTTATATCTAGTCTTGATGACCAGATGGGGATCGAACCATCTTCTGGTTAGAGGACGACCGCTCCACTCCCCCTCAGCTACACCGCCCCGTGCACATTCTTTCCAATAAGGCCTCCACACCAGCTTCCATGTACCTGTTGAGAAGAGTCACGATATGCTCCCAGATAAATTCAGTTCAGTAATACTCTTCCGACTGTTGGCTGATTGAAATACTCTGTACCAAGTTAAATGGATTAGTCAAATGATCCCCTCTCATCAGTGGCAGATAACCCTTCATAGAACTGAACAACAGAGCCCAGGGTTCAGTGTCTGTGATTTTAACAAGTCATTCCCAGCTCGCAGTGGGATCGTTCAAGCTCTGTATATTAAAAGAGAACTGTTTCACAGTCAGTCCATTAAAAAAGACACAAACATAATGATTAATTTATTTCCTCGAATGTAATGGACCGGGTCCTCATTTTCTTTTGGTTTATTTATTATGTAGCTAAATGAAATCACCAATCACATGTGAATATTTGGCTCTGCAGGGGAATGGTCGTTGGGATGGGCAAGCACTATATTGAATTGATGCCATTTAAGGGCGCAAAATGACTCCCGATGCCTGGAGATGAAGGGAATTATGGCTTTGACTCGGCTTCCCAGGTTGGTTTGGGCCACGGATGTGAGGCACGAAGAAATGATGAACCGAACACACGTCTGGTTAGCTCATGTGCAGTTATGGATGATCCTGAATTGATGCCCTAGCCCTTCATTTGTCTTTGCAGCTGGGGCAGTTTTCATCTCATATTTATTCACCTTCCCATTTACATTCTCAATCACTTGAAACTGTTTCCCTACTCCTTATATGCTAAACCCCCCTTAGTTGTCCACGAGGGCAATTGTTCTCTTTCTCTGTTTCTTTATCTTCCTCCCTCCTGCGCTTGGCCCCTTGGCTCTCCCAATTCCCACCGCAGGCCCCCATTTATCCTGGGTTGTTATGCATAAATGCCAGCCACAGCAGACCCCAGACTGTCCTAAGGCGTTTGCCACAATTTGCTTCTCAAATGAATAATGTGATGAGTGAATGCATTACTGTGTGTGTGTGTATGTTGCTAACTCCACAGGCTGCCATCGCAGCTCTAAAGATTCCCCACCAATCCGCAATATTGGTTTTGAGTCCAGACCGAGCCACAGTAGCGTCCCCTCACATGTAAATCAATGAGATTTAATTACGGCAGAGCCTTTCTTTAATGGTTGTAATCATGTATTAGGAAGGTGGCGACTGAATGATGGAAGGAGTCATAAAGCTTTGTTAACACAGCAGCATGAATGACTTGGAAGATACTCATACATATAATGATAGTTGATCTATTTCAACTAGTTGAAATTGTCTTCTTGATTATAATCTCTTCAGAACGTCTCTCTTTTCTTCACGGTTGTCTAGTTTTATGCAAATATTGAGCATGTTCGAAGTTAAATCTGCGTGGTTTTTCACTGAGCAGCATTAATCTGCTTTTTTCTATTGGTTACACAAACAGAACGAGTGCCAAGCTCCTTAGCTGAGCCTCAGTTTTGCTGTTCTCACTCACAATTCAGTAATGGGGCATTAATTCAGAACTGCTGCATCAGAGGTCTCATGTTTGTTGACCGTATACGAACTAGCGGCAGCTTCCAGCCAGTCAGAGAAGGGAACGCTCAGCAACCGGGGTACATTATATCTGTCCAGTGCCCTGGTGAGTTGTAGGAGTGCAGGCTCCTCCAAATATGTCTTAGCTGGTGTGTACTAGTTTAACTGAAAATTTGTTAAACCCCAAATTGCCCCTCACAGAAAAAGTATAGAAAGCATTCAAACATTTGGAGTTTGCTGTTCACAAAAAGAATCTGCTGATATGAACCAGGCCTCGTTACAATTGTGTGTGATTACTTCATTGATTGAATTTCACAGTCAAACAAACAATCTGTAAAAGGAGACACTTTAATTTTGTGTTGGCACAGCCAAGATGGCTCCGAAGTCACAAGGCCGCTCTGAACTGCCGCCTGTCAATCATCCCTGGGTCTCTGTCAGTCAAACACACACGCCCCTGAAATTACCACACTTTGAGCTCTAGTATCTTAATAATTATATTTTTCAGATGGACCACCACTGATAAGAAGGAGTGAATTTAGCGAATGAGATCTTAATGAGTATTTCATGGGAGAAGTTGGCGTTTTTTGAATGGCTTTCAATGGAGCCAGAAAGATTTTTGGAGACAGCCCCTGATGGATCTCCGTGGTATTACAAGTTTAAGCACTTCTGCATAGACGTCATCTTTTTGAGCTACGTCCACTATTAACAGACTATGGTCACAACACAGAGATAAAAAAAAGCAGCTCAGAGAAACCGCTAAATGAATGACAGGTTAACTTCTCTGTTCATGAGTCAAGGTCATGGTGCGTGGAGCAAAGTGACACCACAGAGGAAGCTGCTGCTCTCCAGAAACACATCACTGTGTCTGAAGTTCGCTAAAGAGCAGCTTGACTCTCTACAACACTGCTGGGAATGTTTAGTGGTCTGATGAAACTAAAACTGAACTGTTTGATAAGAACATGCAGCTACAGTTCAGTGGAGGGAGCTTCATGTTCCAGGATCAGGTCAGGGAGGCTGTTCACCTGCTGAAGAGCAGCAGAAGTCGATGAAACAGCAGAACAATGACCCTGAACTTTAAAGTAAATCTACGACAGAATGAGTCCAAACAAAGACAATCCACCTTCTGAAGTGATCCAGTCAGAGTCCAGACCTTAACCCAGGAGAGAAGCTGTGGAATGAGCTCAGAGCCGTTCACACCAGACGTCCAGAGAACATGTCTGAGCTGAAGCAGCTCGGCAATACAAGCTGAGATAATAAAAGATATTGCTGCTAAAAGACAACCAACCAGTTATTAAATCCAAGAGTTTACCTTCTTTTTCTTCAGCAGTGGGAGTGTTTAATGGATGTGTTCTGTTAAGAAACTAAAAATGACACAACTTTAAAGTATTAGATTAAGCATATTACATTTGTCTAAACTTGTGACTTATTACAAGGGGATCCTACACTGTGTCTCGCCACTCTATTTTTACATTAATTCCATCATGAATAATAGATTTATTAAAATTAATAGAAAAAAGATTTCAAATAATGGCCTCAGAATCCTCATTTTAAGTTTTTTAGCATCGCAATTCAGTGATAGTTGTGTGTGTGTATCCTTTGATCCACTGCAAGCATGAACTGCAAATAGCTAATTCATCACACAGAGTCAATTCACCAATATATCTCTATTTCCTCCGAAGGGCAGCCCATTGTGGCAGACTTAAAATCTCCCTGGTATATATTGTAGTGTAAAGTTGTTTATAGCATAGTGTTGTGGAGCAAACCAATAACAACAGATTCTGCATTGGGCACGTTTGCATTGTTCTTTGTCTTTCTCTTTTCATTTGTCAGGTGAAGAGGAATACCTGGGGCACGACTAAATACATGGAGCTGTACATCGTGGCTGACAACACACTGGTAAGCTCGTACTAACACTCCACTGACTCCAGCCGCCTCCGCAGAATATTCCTCTGCACGGTACATCAGCGGGACCCCATTTAATCGCCTTATGTCCAATGACCATCACGCCGGTGTGGAAACAGGGTCCACATCTTACACAATTATCTCATTCCAGCTAATGGAACTCCTTTTATACTCAGAGCTCCACGCTGACATGATAGTCACAGCGAGGCGAAAGCATGTGGAGACGAGCCAGGATTTGCCTGCTTAATGAGGGAGCATATTCAGATGGAACCAAAGGTGGACGGGCTTTTAAATAGACACTAAGCTGCAGTGAGGAGATGCTATATCTTTATAAAAGACAGTTTAGGATTCTGACTGCTGCGTTAATGTCACAGTGAGAGCACATGGGCACAGGGTCTGCTTTTTTTTCTTCTGTAATTGGTGTAATTATGATGATGGACCATGCTTTAAAGTGGTGAAGCAGGGCTGGTTGGGGCGCGTGGTGTTTTCACGGGTCATTAGTCTCTCCAGGGAACTTCAGAAAGGATTTTCGCTAACATTTTATTTATTTGCCTGACCGCAGACCTCAGTCAAGCCTCTAATACTCCCCCATCTCCCCTGTCCTGCAGTTTAAGCGGCAGAATAAGGACTATGAAAAGACCAAGGCAAGGATAATGGAAATTGCCAATTACGTGGATAAGGTAAGGCTGATGGTTTCTCCTGCTGCCGACTGCAATTCTCCAGAGAACAAACAGCTCCATTCAGCAAACTAATAGATATTGTTGTACAGTCATCACATATCTCGATGTCATCTATTACCAATCCCCTCTGAAGTTTGTTGTCTTTGCTGTTCAGAATAAATGATTAGGGAATGAAAAGTGCACACAAACATCTACTGTCGCATTAAGCCTCTAAAGGATTTAATCAATACTGTCCTTCAGCAGTGCCTTAGGGGAGATTGAGAGAGAAATTGCCTTATGTGACCAGACTGTGTGATGGGAGCTTATGACAAGATTGAGGACAACACCGTGTGCATGTGCAGGAACATACTGTATTTGTTTTGTGTGTTTTCAGTTCTACAGGGATCTGAACATCCGCGTGCCTCTGATCGGTCTGGAGGTTTGGACCGAGAGGGATCAGTGTATCGTCACAGAGGAGCCGAACGCCACCCTCTGGTCCTTCCTGCAATGGAGACAGAAGCTGAAGTCGCGCAAAAAACACGACAACGCGCAGCTGCTCACGTGAGCAATAGCCACACAAATACATACATTTGCACCTATAGTCAAACTCACAGTGTTGCAGATAATGTTGTCGCTTCATTTGCAAAATATGTTGTTGTGGAGACAGGCAACAGCAAGCTCATCTTCAGCTGCACAGGCCAACATGTTAGTGGGTTGGAGACTTTGATTAAAGTGAGATTGTGCCACTTCACAGTCGTCCTCTAAATTAAACTTGAAGCAATAAAACACAGGATTCATGTGTTGCCATAGCTACACTGGACCCCACAGGACCATTAGTCTATGGTGGCTGTCTTTGTCACATCACAAAAGTAAAGTAAGATATAAAAACACTGTACCTCATCAGCAGGCATGGTCCCAGTTTCCAGTTATGTAGTTAGGTCCCTTGCTCAAGGGCAGGGCAGCAGGCGCTCTCAAGGGAGCAAGTATTGTTGCTAGTTTTCTCTCCGCTCATATTTCCCAGCTATACGTAGTAAATCCAATTTATTGTCAAGTCAAACAGGTGAAGACACATTAGTAGTCCGATGATCAGACAGGTTGTAAACATGCAAACAGTTCACCCACATTATCTAAACTAGAAACTAAACCACGATTTAGAGAGTAAACACCTTAAATGTCAGTGACAATCCCTCATTACACAGCACAACTGTTATAAGGGTAAGTTTGGTTTACAACCTGTTTGATTTATACTTGCTATAATATTACCTGACGGAATAATTACCAAAACTATTAAAATGAGACCACATTGTCATGGGTTGGTATTCCTGGAAAAGTTAGCAAGGCTTGGCAGGCATTTCATCCAGTCCTAATTAAAGGCCACAGACACCAGCTTTTTTTCTTTTCTTTTCCAGGCAATTTATTTATGGCTATTGGGACGAGAAACAAATAAGATAAATAAGTGTTTCAGAAACAACTAACCAACCCTATGTTTGATTACAACACCAAATTGATATCAAAACCTGATAATGGTCCTAAAATCAGTTTGTGCCAGAAAGTAAAGTAGCGACAAGAAAAAAAAAAAAGTTCATCCAAATAGCACAGAGCTCCAGAGACGATAAATTGAGTATGACTACGTTTAGTGGATCCTGCAACATTAAACACAGAGTTCATGTGAAACCGATGTGAATCGTGTTAGATGATTGTTCACACCCGTCCCATAGCGACACCCCATAAGCCACCACGTTCCATGCCGTTCCACAAGGCCTATACATGTTGAATTTTATGAACTGAAGTGAATGAAGGAGATGCCTTTCACTGTATAAAATAATTTATTGCAATAGTATTCTTGTGAAACAAAATCAGGGCAGTGGAATTTCCATCTCCAAACTATAATTTTATAAATCCTTGTGCTTTTTCAAGTAGTGACATCCTAGAGCTTTCTTAGTGGGGCATGTACCTGCCTATCACATAGACTGCACCGCAGGGAGGAAGTAATCAGGAGAATGAGCTGCTTTAGTTCTTCTTTGTGAGTGAGAAGCTGCAGATTCTCTGCCCTCCCGATGGTGATACATGTGTTTATAAATCATGATTGTACCTCAACTAATTAAAAAGCAGATCGACTTTGCATCCTCCTACATACACCTCTTATCCCCCGACGAGCCTCTGTGTGGCTCTAATGACGTGCACACTCCCAGCTTTGGGTCAGAGCCTTTCATATTTCATGTGTAAACTGACAAATGATTAGTTAAACTGGGATTTTATTAAGCAAAGATCTCGCTTCAGTTGGCTGTAATTGGGCCGAACAACTCTGCATGCCCGCAATAGCAGCCTCACAGCACACACGCACGCACACTCACGCACACACACACACACACACAGATTTATCAATAAGTAGGAAATTGTTGGCCCCTCTTGCTCTATAATTAGTTGTGCTGATACCACAGGGCCTGTTTTGTTTTGATTCATCAAACAGGGCTTGATTTTGTTTTTGGATGCTAAGTGACAACCGCCAGGAGAACACATGGTGGATTGAGGTTCCTCACGTGCCCTCTCCCACATCTGAAAAGCGTATCATGTCTGTCACCATGCTCCGCGGTTGCATCTGCAATCAATGTGCATCTACTGTGAAGCTGTAAGTGAACAGGGAGGAGATTATAGTTAATGATCTCTCTCTCTCTCTCTCTCTCTCTCTCTACCTGTCTTTATGCATGCATGTGATAGTGGTGTGATTTTCAAGGGGACAACTATCGGCATGGCACCGCTGGAGGGGATGTGCAGCCTGGAAAACTCTGGAGGCATCAACGTGGTATGTAGGAATACTTTTCTCCTCTCAGCTTTTCTTTGCTCTTACTCATAAAAGTCCCACTTTTTCCCCCTCAATCTTTTTTTCCCAGCTTGAATCCCTCTTTTATTTAGTCCCTTCTGCTCGAACGTCCTCTGAAGTTTTTTTTTATTTTTTTATCAGGGTTTAGGTGTTGTGCCTGCGGGTTAATTGGTGAATCTAAATTGGCTGCAAGTGTGACAGTGAGTTTATGTCATGGCGACCTAGAGTCTTAATGGTGCTGAACGCCCCTCACTAACAGTTGACTCTTTAGAGCCTTTCAAGCTGCAAGGGGGAGTAGTTAGGTGAGGGAAGTGGCATCAAGGTTAATTTATGATCTCCCTCATTCTAAGTCTACAGCGATTTTCCGACTGTCTCATTGAGTTAGCATTTATGAATTTGCATAATAAATGTTCATACCTTAACTGGGAAGATGTAAATTTAGCAGCTAGACATCCTGTTGAAGTCATGGAACCAGCTTTATTCATTTGATTCCACTGGTGTTGCTGTACACTTTAGATTTAATGAATAATTCTGACAGTGGCTGTGATATTTATCAGCACTAAAAATGGATATGGATTCAGTATCTGTACATAATTTGGGTTTTATTCATCCAGGTCTGGAGTTATCTCGCTCCTGTAATACAGATGAGGTGAATGTAATTTGTACAGAATTCCACACACTACAGGGCCAAAGCTATAAGACATTCTTTTAAACCTCAACACTCTTCATCAGTCTTAGGGTGTTCAGTCATGTGGGCACCCATGTGAGGCTGTACCGGCACAATGTCAGTATGGTAACATGCTCCCAGTCAAGTTAAAGAATTATTCATTTCTGGGACAAAGTAGAGATGTGCTGTCCATCTTTTTATTCAGACATGTTGATGTCAACAGGAAGATCTCAGATGAAACCAACTAGATTGGTCGGTGATCACTGT